>NC_056729.1:1035763812-1035798641 GCF_019279795.1 Protopterus annectens
TATAAAATATAACAAATATAATATATGGTTTTTCCTAAATCGATTCCTACATTCATAGGTTTATCACAGCTGGATATGAGGATGACATATATGCCATGCATAGACCACATCTCATAACTTGTAGGAAGGTGAGTACAGAGATAGGACCTTATGGCAAGATAGATATAAATATATATATATATATATATGGGTGTACCTCATAAGAGCGAAAACACCCACTGTTGACTGGCAAACTGCTGATGTCAAAATGTTGAAAATGCTGATGACACGCCAGCATACATGCATTGAGAAACAGCCTTGACGCATGGAATCGTTATTTTTAAAGATTCAAAACTGAACATAATTTTTTGCAGGGGGGCACCCATGTAGGAGGCTGTGCCCCCTCACATCACCTGCTAGCTATATATACTAACTCTGAGATTGCACAAACATTTTCCAACCCATGGATTTGTGTGATCTTGTACACCTGTCGATCAGCTATCTTCTCAACCATATTTATTTATTTATTCTTCTTTATTTACCAGGATGTTCTGACTGGGTTTTATCCATTTTTCAGCAGATGGCCAGTAAGAAAAGCTCCACATATTAGGCAAGTACATTTAAAGACACAAAAATGACATTTTTTTGTAAAATATATTGAGTTTACATGAAAACACAATTATATGAATACATCTAGAACACATTGTATAACATACAAAAGCCTATGAATTTAAGGAAATACATTTTTTTCATGAGGTAGTTGGTTATAGAGAAATTACTCAGATAAGCACATTACACATTACATCCACTGTCTATCAGTTAGATGTACAGAGATGGGTAGGAAAAGGCATCAAGGGATTTAGTAGAAGGTAGAACTTAAGAAGATAAATAGTTATATGAAACATTAGATATATTGAGCTAGAGACCTTGTATAGACCTGCATTAAGGAAAATAGAGGCAGTGGAAGTTATCTAGGAAATGGAAGTCTTGTAGGAGAGAGCATGTAGAGGGCAAAGTGACAGTTTGTATAAGAATAGTGAAAACGACAGATGTGCGAGCATGCACAGAGAGAGTTCTTGGTGACAGAGATAAAGTTACATGCATAAGATTAGGGTACAGAATAGTTAAGTAAATGGAGTGGAATGCTAAAGGTAGAGTTTAGCCTGAGTATGGTGGTGGGGGGCACATGAACACAACCAGTTATTCAGCAGGTGTTTCTTTAGTGATATTTTGAAGATGTATAGTGTGTCTACCTGTTTTATTCCAGGGGGGATTTGGTTTCAGATTTTTGCTACCTGGTTAGAGTATAGTGAGCCTCCTGCAGAGTTTGATTTTGTGATGGACAGAAAAGCTTTGTTGTTATGTTGTAGGGCTCAATTAGTGGTATAGGGTTTTAGTATTCCTTTTAGAGCTGGGCATTTTTCTGGGGAGTTTATTAGCTTATGGGCTGTAATAAGTTGACAGTAGCTGAGGTGTTTTTTAAGTTCAAGCCAGTTAAGGATTTTTAGTGCTATGCAGTGGTGTTTTTTTTTTTTTGAGGATAAGTTTTGGGGAATTTTGCAGTTTTCTTATAGGCTCTATCTAGTTTATTTTTGATGGTTAACTTAAGATTTGTAAAGATGAGTGAGGCACAGAGTAGGGGTAGAAGTAAGTATGTTTGTGTTGTGCTTTTTACTGGAGTTTTTAGTGTGGAATTTCCTAGCCCTGTAGAGGGATCCTAATTTCCAGTTTGTTGTTTTGATAGCTAGAAGTATGTGTTGGTCATATCTGAATTTATTATTAACCATTACTCCTAGGAATTGGCTAATAGGATATGAAAAGATGTTTTTGGCTTGAGTAGTTTTTAAAAGAGAAAAGCATCAGTTATGGGGGGGGGTAGCATTTAAGAAAAAATCTGCACTCTCTAGCCTGGATTATATGGCTAGAAAGGCCTTTTGGGTGTTTTCTTGTAGGGAAGATAATGTTTTGGCTGAGCAGATGAGAGGGGCATCATCTGCATATTGTAGCAGGGTAGCTTGTTTATTGGCAGTGCACAGTTTTTGATAAAGATATTGAGAAGTAGGGGTCATAAAATTGATCCCTGAGGGACACTGACTGTCACTGTAATCAGTATAGTCTTGTTGCCATTGCATAGCTTGTTTCCTATTGGATAAGTAGCTGTGGAGATGCAACTATTTAGCCAAACTGGAGGCTGAGCTCTCTCATCTCAAAACTGGTGTAACCAGTCAGGAGGAGAAGATAACCTTACACAACACAATTCCAGTATCACATAGTCCCACCACATCAGCGAACCAAACACATAAATACACAAAAACATACTCTGAGGCTCTAAATAAAAATCTACCTAAGCAACAGAGACCTCCAAAGCAGACATCCAAGCAAATGCTACCTCAAAACAAAACACTCACAACACATAGCCCACAAAGTCAGTGTGCCAAGCAGCCACAGCCCTTAAGGCTGAATAACACACCTGATACACTTGTAATAGGTGACTCTATTGTCAGACACACTGACGTCCCACTCACCAGGCTGAATAAAGAGAAGGTCATGGTGAGCTGCCTGTCGGGTGCTAGGATCCGCCACATAACGCAAGCACTCAGGTCACTCCAAAGCAAATATAAATATGACTCAATCATTGTACATGCTGGTGTGAATGACCTGAGACATACCTCCCTGGACTACATAGCTCTCTGATCATGTAGCCCAGGCTGGTATGACCCTGACCTTGAGCAGCATCTTACCCTCACCTAGAATGATGCCACAGTACAAAGACAAAATGATCGATTTTAACAATTGGCTAAAATTTTGGTGTCAGTCAAAGGGGATCCAGTGTCTGTCAGCCTGAGATGACATGCTCGACAAGCCACGTTGCTTCGCTAGGGACGGCTTGCACCTGTCACCACTGGGCTTTCGGATATTGGCAAAGCTCTTGCCACCCCCATAGTGCCTTTTTTAGGCAAGGCATAAAAGTCAAACCCACCCCCATAGACAGCACAAGGAACAAGAAACTAAGGGTAGTGCTGCTAAACACCAGAAGTCTTAACCTCAAGATGCACGCACTCAAAACTCTCCTCAGTATGGAGAACATCCATATCTGTGCAGTGACAGAAACCTGGTTCAAGGCTCCAGAGAGCACCCCAGCACTACCAGGCTATACCTCATATCATGCTTTTCGGCCCCAAAACCAGGACCGAACCACAAAAGGAGGGGGAGTTTCCATATTTATCAAGGATATCCACACCTCCAGGTTAGTGGCATTGCACAAAGTATCAGAGACCATCCATGTGCATCTAACAGTGGGCAAGACTGCTTTTCAGTTTATAGCATCCTACAGACCACCCTCTCAAAGTCAGGAGTCCCACTCGGCTTTCCTGAAAACATTGGAGAACATGAAGATCTCTCCGAACACCATTATAATGGGTGACTTCAACTACCCAAACATTGACTGGGAGCACTACTCAAGCCCCAGCACCTTAGCCCAAAGGTTCCTGGAAATTATAAACTCAAATGCTATGGAACAACTAGTCACCACTCCCTCAAGAGGGGACAACATACTAGACCTGATCATTACCAACATGGGTACTCTATGCTCCACACCAGAAGTATATCCCTCATTGGTAAGATCAGACCATAAATTAATCTCACTGGATGTCCACATCCCGACCCCACCCCCAACCCAAAAAACCACAGTGAAAAACTTCTCAAAAGCGAACTTCTCACTTCTCAAAACTGAAGTGAAATCCTTCAAGGCCCCAGGGCCAGTGGAAACTACGGCCCAAACTGCAGAATCCTATATTTTTAAGTCCTCATCTGTGTTTTGCTGCTGTGCGCCCCTGGCTGAGCGCCTACACCTTTCACTCTTTCTTCCTGGCTAACCCCTTGTGTGTGTGGCCTGGTGGACACCTACTCCAAAGGAAATATTCTACACTCCCAGCCAATTGCTCTAGCAACTCCATCAAAGCTTGTTGCCTCCACAAAGCTTCTCCCTGACTTAATGAAACTCTTTCTTCCTGGCTAACCCCTTGTGTGTGTGGCCTGGTGGACACCTACTCCAAAGGAAATATTCTACACTCCCAGCCAATTGCTCTAGCAACTCCATCAAAGCTTGCTGCCTCCACAAAGCTTCTCCCTGACTTAATGAAACTCTTTCTTCCTGGCTAACCCCTTGTGTGTGTGGCCTGGTGGACACCTACTCCAAAGGAAATATTCTACACTCCCAGCCAATTGCTCTAGCAACTCCATCAAAGCTTGCTGCCTCCACAAAGCTTCTCCCTGACTTAATGAAACTTTTTCTTCCTGGCTAACCCCTTGTGTGTGTGGCCTGGTGGACACCTACTCCAAAGGAAATATTCTACACTCCCAGCCAATTGCTCTAGCAACTCCATCAAAGCTTGCTGCCTCCACAAAGCTTCTCCCTGACTTAATGAAACTCTTTCTTCCTGGCTAACCCCTTGTGTGTGTGGCCTGGTGGACACCTACTCCAAAGGAAATATTCTACACTCCCAGCCAATTGCTCTAGCAACTCCATCAAAGCTTGCTGCCTCCACAAAGCGTCTCCCTGACTTAATGAAACTCTTTCTTCCTGGCTAACCCCTTGTGGGTGTGGCCTGGTGGACACCTACTCCAAAGGAAATATTCTACACTCCCAGCCAATTGCTCTAGCAACTCCATCAAAGCTTGCTGCCTCCACAAAGCTTCTCCCTGACTTAATGAAACTCTTTCTTCCTGGCTAACCCCTTGTGTGTGTGGCCTGGTGGACACCTACTCCAAAGGAAATATTCTACACTCCCAGCCAATTGCTCTAGCAACTCCATCAAAGCTTGCTGCCTCCACAAAGCTTCTCCCTAACTTAATGAAACTCTTTCTTCCTGGCTAACCCCTTGTGTGTGTGGCCTGGTGGACACCTACTCCAAAGGAAATATTCTACACTCCCAGCCAATTGCTCTAGCAACTCCATCAAAGCTTGCTGCCTCCACAAAGCTTCTCCCTGACTTAATGAAAGTATGTGATACAGCTACCAGACCTTGAACTATTAGTTTGCTTGCCCTGATAGGTGCTTTGTCTGCTCTCTGCCAGGAAAGCCAGCGGCCAAACCCCCTTTGTATTCTATCCTCTTCTTGCCCCTCTGTGAGTTTCACAGGCTTGCTCCCTTCCCCCTTCATTCTAACCCAGACCTGGGTTCGCCCTGGTGTACCAAAGGCAATTCTGCTTTAGTCCATTAGATGGCACCCTCCCCCCACTAATACCTAGTGCTACTCACTCCCTCCAGCTTTCTCTGTATACCCTTACTTTTCTCTCACTCTCTGCTACATTCTAACACTTCATACTATTACCTTCCTTTTCCCTCTCACCACTTTCACACTCCTGCCCATTCCACGCCACTAATTCAAACTCCCCTCTTTCAACACCTCACTGATAGGTTTCTGATCCTCTTCTGTTTACTTCGGTTCTTCCCGCTCCGTTCGCCCTGTGGGCTCACTCCGCTCCCCTACCCTGCCCGCAAATCTCACCCACCCCCAGCAACCCTAGCTTTATCCATATAATAGCCACACCCCTTCATATCGTAATCCAATCACAATCCATATCCCTGGAAACACCCATTCCTTTTCCCACCTTTTCTAACTCACTCACCTTTGATAAACATTACCTAACCACATACAACTCCTTTTGCCTCTACTCCCACAACACATTCTCCCTACAAGCCTTCACAACTACCATATTTCCCCACACGTCTATTAACTCCACATCTAATATCATAATTACCTCACAACTATACTTACCTTCACTTCAACATGGCTCTACAACCTAGATTCTACATCTTCTCACTAATTCTACTCTTTACCTTAGCCTACCTCTTCCACCTTACACATCCTAGCTATTCGTATTACTCCCAATCCTACCACATAACCAACCATGTTAGCTCCTCACTACCTCACTCTAACATCTCAATTTCCCCACATTTGTGCCCTTTAAACAACCTTCAACTTTTTTCATTTAAAGTTATAACCACTCAGAAACTCCCTCCACTCCCAACAGTATCTAAATCTTTCAAAAGCATAATACATCCAAACCTATTCTCTAAGCTGGCTTGCTTCTTCTCCAAACTAACCCTAACTCCCATTAGCAATTTATTATCAGGAGATATCCATCCTAACCCTGCCCACCCCACTTCAACAATCAAGGTCAAGTCCTTAATACTTACTGCCTTAAATTCTCAAAGTATAGTTAACAAAATCCCAAACCTCCATGCTTGGCTAACACATCATAAACCAGACATCTTATCCATCTCAGAAACGCGACGCAAGGCTGCATGTTAGAGATTCACTACGACCTTAATGAGCCGTAGCAAATAGTTCTGAATAAGTGTTGCAATGTACCAGGAGCAAATTAGTAAATCACCAAATAAGGATGTATAAATGCTGATCTTGGAACAAGCAGTAATTACTTTTTTGACCTTGTGTGATAAAACTATTGTTTTTTTAGACATCTGTCCTGTATATTGCATTCTGCCTTTACTTACTGAAGCCACTATTGTCAAGTAAACTATATTTTTTTGCTTCCTATAGGCTCTGACCTAACCTATCTTTCTACTACACCCTACTCCTTCTGCAAAGTGTGTCGCTTGACAAGAAATATACTTTAAAGCAAGCGTGACCATCCGCAGCACTCTATACATAGGGTGAACAACTGGTTACAGCAATACCCTCTTTATAACAAATTAACTAAGGTACTACTCCAGTTTTATATAAGATTCTGACTGAAAAGAAGCCTCCTAGTGACTTTTACTCAACCAAAAGATATCTGTAAAAAGATAGCCTGTTTAGCATTCTATCCCGAATAGTGTACTGGATTCAGCAAACAAATAGCAGCCCATACAACCTTTATCTACCATTGGAGATATCTAAATTAATAGAATAAAGGCAAACCACCATAAGTACTTGCCTTGCTGTTACCTGCCTGTACTGTACCTTGAATTGGTTTAGCAGCTCAGCCCGCTCGCTCGCCGGGCTCGCTCCGCCCCACCCTGCCCCCATATCCCACCCGCCCAGTACCTCTATATTTATAGGTAAGTGACCACTCCCCTAGTAATTCCCAACCACTTAGAACTGTCCTATATCTCTCCTCACCCCACCCTTCAAGTTAAACTTAATTTATCAACACCCACCCATCTCTCAATTATGTATCACACTACTAAAACAATGTGCTCCACTTTACCCACTAAGTCAAAGACTATAATAATAAATACAATCCTTATAATTCCATTGATTTCATTTACACATCTAATTACCAAATATGAAGAACAACCATATTCAGGATATTACTACCCTAAAACCCGTACTAATACTCTTCCAACGCAACCTACCTTTATGTCTCATATCCAAAACTTATGTGATAATACCCAAAAACTTAACCACCACCATATCTACAAACTTAATCAAAACCATACCAAATGTAGGCAAACTCAAAAAATATTACTAAAACTGACTAAACTAATAGAATACCTCAGAAAAAACACCATGAAAGATGGAGACATCCACCCTAATCCTGGCCCTCAAACTATACCCAATCCAAATGGTTCATCACCCTCACCAAGGCCATCCAATACCTTCCTGATTTACCATTTAAATATTAGAAGTATCAACAACAAAGTATCTAACCTTCATGCTCTCCTAGCCACCCACCTCCCTGATATACTTTGTGTAACAGAAACCTGGCTTAAACCAGGGACCAAAGATAGTGAAATCTTACCACCTGGATATAATATGCATAGACTAGACCGAATAAAAAGAAAGGGTGGTGGTATTGCTGTGCTCTATAACAGCAATCTCAGCATTACCTTTAACACTAAACAACCACCCCAAATCTCTAATGCAGAAATACTTGCTTTAAAAATACAGCTAAACAAAGAAAAAAGTATAAATCTATTTACAGTGTATATCCTCCAGGGAACAATGTTGATACACTGGAAAACTTACTTAACTGGATATCCAACAACTATCCCCAAGAAACTATTATCACGGGTGACGTCAATATTGACTGGAACCTATGTTCTTCAGAGACCAACCCCATCCACATTAACCTACATGGGTTTACCCAGATTATAAATACTATAACTAGAACTGGAAATGTAAACCAAAAGAAAGTATTTTAGACTGGATTCTAATAAATAGCCAGCCACAAACATATGAGTCTGGGACTGTACCAAATGACCTAAGCGACCACCTCATCACATACATAACAAAAAATAAAATAGGCCTATCTACCATTCCCATGTACAGGCCAATTAGAAACAAGAAGCAATTTAACCTAACAAAATTCCAAGAAGAACTCAGATCTTGTAATTGGGCCCCACTAAAGTATCTCCCCCTTGAAGAAGCAGTATCTAGATTTAATACCACCTTCCTAGACATACTTGATAATCATGCTCCAAAAAGGATAATTAAGACCAAAGTAAACATTGCACCCTGGCTTACAAAGGAAACCAAATCTAAAATTAAAAATAGAAACAAATCCTGGGATACCTGGCGGGCAACTAAATTATCCCGAGACCGCATCATATTTCAACAAAAAAGAAATGACACAAAAAAATCAATACTAGCTGACAAAAAAAGTTACTACTGCCAACTACAAAATAAACACCAAAACAACCCGCAAAAATTTTGGGCAGGTCTTAACAACCTCTTACGCCCGGGCAAGTCCTCAACTCCCACTCTAGAAATGGTATCAGATAAAACTCCATTAGAAGTAGCTAACACCTTTAACTCATTCTTCACGAGTACTATACAAACCTTAGCTAACCAACTATCTGCTAAATTCAGTCCTGTGACAGAGGATATTCCAGAAACTAGACCCACTTTCACTCTACAACCTGTCCCAACATCTAGCATAAGATCCTTATTACAAAAACTTAAACCTACTACCCCCTCTGCTGACCTTCTCCCAGCTGAATACTTACAGAAAGCCGCAAATGTAATAGCCTACCCCATATCAATACTTATAAATCGTACCATCCTGGAATCTTCCATCCCGACAATTTGGAAAACATCCCATGTTATACCTCTTCATAAAGGTGGCTCTTCCACTGAACTGTCCAACTATAGACCAATAGCCATAATGTCCCCTCTTGCCAAAATCATGGAAAAATGTATACATAAACAACTACTTTACTATCTAACCCAGAACAAACTACTGACCAACTCACAACACGGATTTAGACCCAACCACAGCACAACTACTGCACTACTCTCTTTACTGATACTATAAATTGCAAACTGTAATAACAAAATTATATCATCTGCTCTCTTTCTGGATCTTTCAAAGGCCTTTGACATGGTTAACCACCAACTACTTCATAATACTCTAAAACTTTACAGCTTGACAATCTAACTTTAGACTGGTTTCAAGCTTACCTCTCTGATAGGAAACAAGCAATACTCTGGCAAAATCAACTTTCCAATCTCCTACCAAATACCATAGGTGTGCCACAAGGATCCATACTGGGTCCACTTCTCTTCTCAGTCTTTATTAACGACCTATACAAAGCCATCCCCAACGCAACCTGTATACAATATGCTGACGATTCGACCTTAGTCTGTTCGGACACCTCTTTAGACAATCTATTAGCTAAAACTCAATCCTGCTTTACTGCTGTTGAAAACTGGCTAACAGGAAGACAGCTACTTCTTAATCCCAAAAAAACCAAACTGCTTCTATTTCACCCTACCCAGAAACTTCCCTTCATAGACTTTAATATACACTCAAATAATGGTACAATTATAACACCTGACCCCATACTAAACTACTAGGAGTTACCATAGACAATAAACTTAAATATGACATCCATATTAATCTTACTATCAAAACTGTCAACAGGAAGCTAGGATCATTATATAGAATCAAAGCCTTTCTAACTCCTATGGCAAAAACAACTATTGCTCGTACCACTTATTATCCACACTTCTATATGCATCCCCAATGTTCACTAAGCTGAATAAAACTGAGCTAAATAAACTCTCATGTTCATATAATCACATTGCCAGATTTGCAAATGGTTCACCATATAGAACACACCATTGTAATAACCTAAAAGACCTTGGATGGATAGAACTCCCTAACCTCCTTCAGCTGTCTCAACTTACTGAGGCATATAAAATACTTACCCATCCTGAGAAAACCCCTGCTCTAAAGAGCCTAGTCATTCCTTATACTAACCTAAATAGCCTACGCTCCTCAAACAGAATACTTATCCAAAACGTTAAATCCAACAATGCAAGTGGAGATGCTCTATTTGCTAACACTACTGCTAATATATGGAACTCCTTCCCACCAGTATTACCACAAACACCTCTCTATCATACTTTAAAAAGTCTATTCCAATATTTTAAGTCCCACTGGTTATGCCAATGCTCACACCCTGACTAACTGCCTTGAGTTAACTCACTTCTCTCACCTCTTCTCTCAATAGAATCCCATGGAATCTACCATGTCAGCTTCTTTTCTTTTCCTCTTCTTTCCCTTGTATTTCTCTTCCTCTGAATCATCTTAGTCTTGTATTATCTTTTATGCATGACTAAGTGTTTTCTTCAAATCATATACCTGTTCTGCGTCTAATTACCCTCTTTTTATCAACTATTTATGTATGTAACTAATAACGCCTGTATCTCTGGCTTCTCTTTTTTTATTATTTCTATTATTATTGTTTAATGTAATTTAACATCAGTTTTTTTTTTTTTTCTATGTAACAATGTACCAACTGTTAAATGTGGAGCTTTTCTCCCCGGGCCTCCGCTGAAAATGGACATGTATCCAGTCGGATTTTTCCCGGTCAACAAATGTAAAATAAAATAAATAAATAAATAAATGGTTGAAACCTCATATAAAAGACTCAGAAATACTTCCACCTAACTATTCAATCATCAGAAAAGACCGGTCTCATAAAAAAGGTGGAGGAGTAGCTCTCCTCTACTCTACCTCCCTGTCAGTTACCCCCTACAACAAACCCACACCTCAATTTAATAACGCAGAAATACTTATATCACTACTCCAAGTTAACAAACATAAACACATATGCGTAGTCTCACTCTATATCCCTCCAGGAGATAATGTATCCACTCTCGAAGACATACTCTCATGGCTTGCCAACAACATCAGCAATGAAACCATAATCTTAGGTGATATGAATATTAACTGGATCTCCATACAGTCACCCACAAACCCACTTAACATTAACTTACATAACTTCTCACAACTAATCAACTCTATTACACACCCATCAAAAAATCTCTCCTCCAGCAGTATCCTAGACTGGATCCTAGTATCTCATCCCCGCTATTTCTCAAACAGTGGAACCCTTCCCGATCCCCTTGGTGACCATATACCTATCTTCACTCATCGACTCCCCTTAACCCAACATCATTCCCATAACTACATTACAACACGTAACCAAAAAGACTTCAATCCTTCTAACTTCACTAACTCCCTAAAATCTATAAACTGGAATTGTCTAAAAACACTTCCTTTAGATGATGCTGTCACCCACTTCAACACCACATTCCTAAAACTGCTAAATGTCCATGCTCCTCTAAGAACTAAAAGAATAAAAACTAAAACTTCTCAATGGCTCACCAAAAATACACTAGCTACTATGCGGAAAAGAGACAAACTCTGGGCTAAATATCAGAAAAATAAAACACCCCTCATCCACAATGACTATCAAACTCTTAGAAACAAGGTAAAAAAACTTATCATCTCTGTTAGACAAAATTACTTCTTCACACTTCAAAACAACAACAAATCAGATCCTCAGAAATTCTGGAAAGGCATCACCACTCTACTTCACCCCAGTAAAATAGTCACCCCAACCCCTGACCCTAATGTCACTGATACAGACTTAGCCACTCAATTCAATACATTTTTCATTGAATCTATTTCTAAATTAACCTCCTCTTTCTCCTACAACACACACTCCAACTCACCTCCATCTTACCCCAACCACACTCAACACAACACTACTACCAATGACACTCTCATATCTGCTAACTCTCTTCCACACTCCTCCTCTCCTACTCTCACTCTGTTTACACCTTCCCCTCTCCCTACAATATACACCTGCTCTCCTACTCTCTCCCTCCACTTTATCTTCATCCCCTAACACCCCTCTCCAGTCCCCTCCATTCTCACTAAAACCTATACCCACATCTACCATACTAAAACTCCTTAAGAAACTAAAACCAGGCACCAATGCTCCCGATGACATACCTTCTAACTTTCTAAGCTTAGCAGCCAAAGGAATTGCCTACCCTATTAGCATATTAATCAACCGCTCAATTCAAGAAAATATGGTTCCCCAAATCTGGAAAAAGGCCTTCATCATACCTTTGCATAAAGGCGGCAGTAACAACCTTGTTTCCAACTTCCGCCCCATTGCTATCTTATCTCCCATCTCTAAACTCTTGGAAAAGTGCATCCACCTTCAACTCCTACCACATCTCCTAGATAACAACCTACTTTCTCCCACACAGCACGGATTTAGACCAAATCACAGCACTATGACAGCCCTCCTCTCCTTTCTAGAAACTGTAAATAGTGCCCGAGACTCTGGACAAATTGTCTCTACCCTTCTACTTGACCTCTCTAAAGCCTTTGATACTATATCACATAGACTGCTTCTAACCAAACTCTCCAAACTCAACCTCTCCCCTTCTACTTTGAACTGGTTCTCTAGCTACCTATCTAATAGACATCAAGCAGTGAAATGGAAAAAGGCAACCTCTTCATTCCTTAACACCCCTACCGGCGTCCCCCAAGGTTTCATACTAGGTCCCCTCCTTTTTAACATATTTATAAATGATTTCCACAAAGCCATCCCTCTCTCCAATATCATCCAATATGCAGATGATTCGACCATTATCTGCAAGGCCTCCACCATCCCCACTCTCATAAAACTAACTCAAGATGCTTTCTCTACCACTGAACTATGGATGAAAGCAAATCATTTAGCACTCAACCCCACTAAAACTAAATTAATGATATTCACCCCTTCTAAACACAACTCTCAATACAAACTCATTCTCAATTTCTAGTGAAAAGTACACTCCCCTGGAACTAGTGACATAGACCAAATTACTTGGAGTCCAAATTGACAACCAACTAAAATTCAACTCTCATTTACAACTCAATATTAAAAAAACACATCAAAAGCTAGGGATGCTCTATAGACAAAAAAACTACCTAACAACCACCACTAAAATCACTCTCTCTACTTCCTTTCTTATTCCCTCCCTTCTATATGGAGCTCCACTACTAACTAATCTACAAATCTCCTGAAAACAACTCTCCTCATGCTACAATAAAATAGCCAAGTTTGCTACCAACCAAAAGACTTACTCCCACCATTGCTCCTCTCTCCAACAACTAAAATGGCTAGAACTACCCCATCAGCTCTCCTATACACAACTATCCCTTGCTCACAAACTTATTTTCAACCCTCCCTCTGTCCTCGCTCTCTTCTGTGCTTAAAATGCACAAACCTGATAGAATATTAAGATTCAACAACCAAAATCTGCTTGAAGTGTACAAACCAACCCGTCCACCTGGCAAATACCTTCTCTCACATGGGTTAGCTCGTCTCTGGAACTCTCTACCTTCATCTATCCGTACTACCTCTAACCATTTTATGTTCAAAAAATCTCTTCATTCACTTCTACTTTCCCAGTGGGAATGCTCTTGCTCCCACCCTACTTAAATACCCATCTCCTGGACTCCTGCTGACGTTCTTGACTTCTCTCTCTCATTATCCATAATTCCCATTTCACTGTTCATCACTAACGAATACATAAGAATACTCTGCACTCTCATATGTTGAACTCTCTTTATTAAATAACTCTAGTAGAATTTTGAATTTATGTATAATTTCAGATAATCTGTCATCAGTTTTCTTTTTTACTTTTAAAACTTAAAATTATTGTAACTGTTTTGCTTTGCATTTGAATTTTGCCTACTGTGACTTTAACAATGTTTAAATATGCCTAATACCTACTGTAATCTATATTGTCTGGAGCTTTTCTCCCCAGGACTCCATTGAAAACGGGTTATTTTTTGCCCAATGGACTATCCTGGTAAACCAACTGCAAATAAATAAATAAATAAATAAATATAAACGCATTATATGGACATCTCCAGGAATGCATGGATCATGCTATCCCAAACAAAACCAAGACCCAATCATCCAAATGCAGGTGTCCAGTCTGGTGGACCCCTGCCATAAATAAACTGTACAACAGAAGGAGGAAGTTACTACATGATAGAGCAAAATCCCTAATAGGGAAGGCATCTCTGATCAGTACTAGCAAAAAATTACGATCCCTCATAAAATCCTCCAAGGCCAGCTTCGAGAGAAAAATTGCACAGGACACCAAAGACAATCATAAGGCTTTTTTCAGTTATATTAGAAACCTGGGATGCAACTCCCAGACTTGTTCTGAGTTGATTCTAAATGACAAAAAATACACTGAACCCACAGACATCGCCAATATCCTGGCAGACAGGTTCAGTGCAAACTTCTCCACCCCCCACCAAAAGAACAAGTATCTATCCCAGCAGAGGGCTGCCTCCCAAACATCTCTGATGCTCAGGTGAAGGCTGCCCTCTCCAAAGCAAAAAACACTGCTTCCATGGCACCAGATGGCATCCCAGGTTGCGTCCTACATGAACTCCAAGAGGAACTAATCCCTCAAATAAAACAGCTATACAATCTCAGCCTCACTCCAGGATATGTGCCCACAGAATGGCGTACAGCAACAGTGGTCCCACTCCACAAAGGTGGAGCCTCTATGGACCCTGGAAACTATCGCCCCATAAGCCTGACTAGCTTAGTCTGCAAGGCTATGAAGAGGATCATCATGGAGCTCATAAACAAAGGCATTGGGGACATACAGACACTAGATCCTACCCAGTTCGGCTTTGTCAAGGGCAGATCCTGCCTTTTGAACCTGGTTGACTTCTTTGAAACAGTCACTAAAGCCATAGATGAAGGGAAGGTAGTCCACACAGCCTATCTGGACCTTGCAAAGGCATTTGACACAATACCCCACTCAGGCATCATAGCTTAAATATAAACCCCTATATCACAAAATGGGTCACAAACTGGCTCAAAGACAGAACCCACAGAGTGAGAGTTGCTGGAGCCATGTCAGACTCGAAACCAGTCACAAGTGGCGTCCCACAGGGTTCTGTCCTGGGACCACTCTTGTTCGGTATATACTTTTCCGAGGTACAGGCAAACGTGGGAGGACTATGGCTCACCAAGTTCGCAGACGACTGCAAACTGGGTGCCATAATCAACTCTCCAGCTGACACAAACATCCTTCAAAAAGGTCTCACAGAGACAGATAACTGGTGCCAGCGCCATGGTCTAAAGCTAAATGCCAAAAAATGTATAGTCATACCCTTTGGCAAAACAATGTGCCCACAAATTACCACATAGGCAGAAACCCATTAAGTACAGAGAAAGTTATTAGGGACCTGGGGACCCAAGTTGATAGCAATCTCTCCTTTGAAAACCACATTGCCAAAGTGGTTAGAAAGACCTTCTACATAGCCCACCTCATCACGAAGGGTTTCACATCTAGATCAAGAGAGGTAATTGTGCCCTTTATTCATCCCTCATCAGGCCCATCATAGAATACAATGCCCCTTTTGGGATGTACCTTACCCAACACCTGCAGCAATTAGAAAGACCCCAAAAGTATCTCACCAAGAAGATCAAGGGTCTCAAACAGATGCCATATGCTGCTCAGTTAAAAAAACTCCAGCTCTACTCAGTTGCATACCGCCTACTTCGAGGCGATCTATGCCTGACATACAAAGCTATGTCAAATCCAGAATTAATGGACATGCTCCACCTCAGTAAATCTAAATCCCTTAGAGCCACACGCTCGAGGGACTTGAACCTCAGCACAGAAATAAATAGAACTTGCTGGAGGGACAGGTTCATAACCCAGAGGCTCCCTTCGCTCTGGAATAGAATTCCAGTTCATGTGAGGCGGAGCACCTCACTGAATCTCTTCAAGAAGAATCTCGATAGGTGGATGGGGGATCATAGGTTTGTCCCAGGGATTACTCCCATGTCACTGTTAGACAGAGGCACAGTAAACTAAACCTTAAAGGGCACAGTATACTCAAATCAAGGGGTGGTGCAAGTCATACAGAATCGGGCTAGGCTTATAATTGCCTCAGGGCAGATAGCCTAGTATGAACCTATGAACCTATGAACCTATGGAACCAGGTTAGTGATGGGGTATTGAGGCCTAGAGAGGCTAATTCCTCAAGGAGTTTCTGGTGTGAGACAATATCAAACACAGTTTACTAGGCAACTGTCAACCTAACTGAGTCACTAGCACCCATATATATATAGTAAGGTTTGATTTTATTAGCCTGACTGCTTCGATGTAGACTTGCAAAAAGTGAAAAGTAAGTGAGCATTCAGAATCATGTAGATGAAACACGTGTATGTACTTAAGGGGACATTGTAGATTTTCCATGGATCTCCTTCAAAAGAAGTTTAAAGTATTACACACTGAAGTCTCTGGTTTGCCAGGGTGATGTTTTTGACTTCTAATTCTAAAACAAATACAAAACAGCTTAATAGGCATGCAGTTTTCTAAGGATAATAATGTCATCTAGAGTGGATATTACAGAGAAACAATGGACTTTCTAGGGTTGGCGAGTCCCTCCAAGTGGGATGTTTGGCTTTACAACATACATAGTTGATCTCGGCAAATTCTTCATTCATTTTATATAGTTCAAAATGAAAAAAGATATCATCTTATACATTTCTGAATGATAAAACAATTAATGTATACACTTGTACTGAAACAAAAAATATGTAAATCAATTAAGTGCATACCCTTTCATATCATATCAATCTTTCGTACTCTTAGTATTAGTTATTCATGGGCATGAACAGTCAACCACATCTCTTCCTTCTTAAAAATTTCCTTGCATTGAGATAATTCATGCAACTATGGTATCTAGCAATGATATGTTTTTTTCATATGTATTTATCTATATATTGCACACATACAAACATGTATATGCATATGTCCTTGTACTCACACACACACACACACACACACACATATGTGTATGTATATATATATATATATATATATATATATATATATATATATATATATATATATATATATATATGTATATACAGAGAGAGAGAGACATACATACATACATAGATATAACTAGATAGAGATAAGAATACAAGCACACATAAATCTTTGTGCGTATGTGTCTGTGAATATATGCTTTATATATAAACAGATCAATTAATGTTTAGGCTATCCCATCCCTAGCTTACCCTACCCTTTCCCCCTTTATGTGCATTCTTTTTTTAATGTCTTTTAAATATTTCAGATCAATGTTATATACCTGTAATTAGTTTACTATGTAATACTGTATTCATATTACCTTGAGATTACTGTGCTTTAATTGAATAATCACACTTTCCAATTTGCAAGCACCAGAGGAGGAAATAAGGCCCAAATTTTTTTTTTTTTTTTTTTTTTACTTTCCTTTAATAATAAATCCACTGCATGACAGGAAACTTCAGCACCACAAACAAAGAACCAATATTGCTACACCATAAACGCTATGTCTCCACACTTGCGTTTTCGTTTACTCCACTTCCTCGGATGTGAATGGATGAATAATATTTATCATATTTATTTATCATAGCGTTTATGGTGTAGCAATATTGGTTCTTTGTTTGTGGTGCTGAAGTTTCCTGTCGTGCAGTGGATTTATTATTAAAGGAAAGTAAAAAGAAAAAAATTTGGACCTTATTTCCTCCTCTGGTGCTTGCAAGTTGGTGAGTTTGTGCTTTTGCACTTGCCTCCATTTAACAATAATTACACTTTAATAAACTGTTAAACATACACTGTTGTTGGTATCTTGAATTACTGTCTTTCTAACATATTAGACCTTGTACTCACAAATATAAAAGAACACTGCACAGTCTCCAATGTCAAGTTCTCCCTGGTAAAGGGCTGACCCTACAGCTGTCTCCTTCAAAATCAGCTATGTAACCCCAGTAAGCCCAATAAAAGTTAGGAAATATTCCAAGATAAACTACCTTTTATTAAGCAATAGTTTGTTAAAATTCAACTCCACTCCAACCCCAGAGAACAAAGCAGCCTATGCAGAATTATTAATAGAAACACTGTAAAACCATGCAATGGCTACATAGTGGCTGCTTTACCTACCGGAAGTAAGCCTGAAACTAATTCCAAAAACAAACCAACTTGGTAGCATCCCATATTAAACAGCTTATACAACAAAAAGTAAAATAATCATGGTTAAAATCAGGAAGTGTAAATCACAAAACGATAAGAACTTTCTCATCAAAATAAAAAAGGCAGCTAAGAGAGCTAATTAAGTCCAGTAAAGCCAATTTTGAGGTCAAGATAGTCTCCCTGGCAAAAGACAATCATCAGGCCTTCTTTAGTTATGACTGAATCCTCAAAGGCAGCACACAGCAGTATGCTGAACTGATGGTTAAGGCTGCCACATTCACTCAGATGGGTGATGTAGCAAATCTGATGTATAACAATTTCAGTTTCAACTTTACCCCCCACTCACCCCTAGTCACCTCTCAAGAGATACATTCAATGATATCCCCTCCAACTACAAATAGATAGTATTTCCTGGCTATGCTTACTAAGACCAGAAACACAGCCTCAATGGCCCAAATAATATCCTGGGATGCCTCCTGAATAGTGTAAAAGTATGACGTATCAGAGCCAAGTGAATTAGCATTTAACTATAGTCTTTAAACAGGCTTCATACCATAAGAATAAAGGACTGCAGATATAATCCCTTTTCATAAAGGTGAACTATCAACAGATTCCAGAAACTACAAACTCAATTACTCTGACTAGTCTTATATGCAATGCCATAGAAAGAATTATCACGGAGATGATCAACAAAGATATAGGAGACTTTGAGACACTGGATCCATCCCAGTTTGGCTCTATCAACCCAAGATCATGCCTACTGAACCTGGTGGACTTCTTTGAGAATGTCACAAAGGCAATGGATGAGAGTAAAACAGTGCATATTGTATACCTTGACCCGGATAAGGCAACTGATGCAATACCTCACTCAGGCATTGTTAACAAACTTAGAGAATTAGGCATAAGCTCCTATATAATATGCCTACTGGCTCACACCTAGGACACAAAGTTAGGATTGGTGAGGCCAACTCCTCAAAGAGACCAGTCATCAGTGGAGTACCTCACTGCTTGTGCTGGGCCCACTCCTCTTTGGCATCTGCTTCTCAGAAGTCAAGGCCAATATCAAAGGTACTTATCAGAAGTCAAGGTCAATATCAAAGGCTTCTGGTTGATCATGTTTGTGATGATTGCAGACTGGGAGCACTCACAGAAACCCACCAAGACACTAACATCTTACAAGATGGTCTAACACAAACAAATGACTGTTGACAAAGCCATGCCAAGAAATACTTTATAGTACCTTTTGGGAATTTGTCCACCCCAGGAAACTATGTCATCAATAAAACACCCCTAAGAGTTGATCTACTAGTGAGGGATCTGGGAAAGCTTGTAGACAGTAACCTGACCTTTGACCAACATGTATCCAAGGTAGTAAGGAAATTCTTCTATGTTGCTCAACTTGTAAATAGGTTCATGGCATCTAGTTCCAAGGAAGTCATTGTACTACTATACTCGGTCCTCATGTGAGCCATCATTGAGTTTAATGCCCCCTTCCATATGTATCTCACCAGGCACATGCAGCAACTGGAACTTCTGCAAAGACTCCTTACAAAATGAATTTAGGGCATAAACACAATGTCCTATGTGGGTCACCTCAAAGCCCTTTCTCTGTACACACTCTCCTACAGACTACTGAGAGGTGATCTATGCCTGGCATGCAGGGTATCCCTGGACCCCACTCTGATGAACCTTTTGCACATTGCAAAACAAACAGCATCAGAGCTACTACATCTAATGACCTAAATTTTGCTTGCAATGTAAATAGTGCATGCTGGACAGACAGACGTGTATCTCAGGGAATTCCATTTCTCTGCAACAAGCTGTCCATCCATGTGAAACAAAGCCTTTCCCTAACTCTATTTAAGCTTAACTTGGAACATTGGATGGAAAATCGAAAACTCACCCCTAGTCTGGCTCCTATGTCTCTGATGGACAGCGGCAATCAGTAAGTCATGTTGTAACCAGCAATCTCCACCTATATAAATGTCTAAGACATATAACTTGTAAGATAAATGTTATTGCAAGGCTAGGCTTATAAAGGCCCTAGTGGTCATTAGCCTAATATACACCTCTGAATCTGTACTGAAAATACTGCCCAAACTATTATCCAGAGATTAAATGCAGCAACAACTGTAATGCAACCAGAATGTATTAAACAAGCACTTTTGTAAATGTCTGTGCTATCCTGCCACACAACAAGCAGACATGCAAAAATCACTCCTTATATTTCAATTTATTTTTTGTAGCAATCAAGTAAAGAAACTACCTCAGAACACTTTTTTTGTATATATCTATTTTAGTTTATGCACAATGCACATACACTACAACATGCTCTAGCCCCTCAGAGAAGCATAGATTCCGAAATGATCATGCCATGGCTTGCAAAATGTAAGCATGTTCCTATTATTATCCAGCCAAGTACTTTATATCCTTGCATCAAGAATCCAGATATCCTTAAACATCCCTTGTGTATTTTATTGTCTCTCATTGTGGCCTTTCCCAACTCTTACTTTACTGCATACTGTATCATTAGGCATCTCCACTAATGCCTGTACACTCTGGCCAGTGGGTGAAGCAGTCTAATCTCTTCACTGAAGTATACCTTAAATCTGTAAATAATAATCTTATGTATAATAATAATGAATAATAAATAATTATGTATAATAACGTATGACAATACAACTTGTTTTTTTTTTAATTAAATAAAAAAAACTTTGATTGAACCCAACACAGAATTCAGTGGGGCATCATAACATAGATGGACATACCAAAAAAAAAACAAGCAATTCCCAGCACCAGTGTAAACCAAAAAACGAAATGTCAAAAATAACACTGGAAAAACACTGAGCAGCCAAGATCTAAAATGAAGTTTTTAGCATAGTTAGACCATTAGTAATTATTATTCGTCACTAAGACTTCTTCAGAAACACAGTAACAGAAGCCAGCATTGTTTAAATAAATAGTGCAATTAACAATGAACCAATCAAAAACTGTTAACATTGTCATTTAAACCTGGAGAAATATATGAACCTAAACATCATGTTTTTTTATCAGATAGGAGGGTGACCATTTAAACTGACATATAATAAGCATTATTCAGATTTTTTTGACATTTATTTTTATTAATGGTTGATGTAGTTTTTATTGTTGCATTATGATTTTGTCACATGTCACAGAAGTCTTAGTGACGAATAGCGATTAAAGGTCTAACTATGCTAAAAACTTCATTTTGGGTCTTGGCTCCTCAGTGTTTTTCCAATGTTATTTTTGGTACATAGATGGACATGCCAATGCCAGTTAATATAGTATGCATATACATTATACACACATGCACACACACATAAACACATGTACACACGAGCGCATGTACATATGCGCTCATACATAGGTGCACATATGTGCAGACATGCACACTGCATGCACATGCTTACACAGACATACACACACACACACACACACACACACACACACACACACACACACACACACACACACATGCACATTCCTAAACATGAGTGATGACTTACAAAAAATCAACAGCAGATATTGTAACTTAACTCAGAGACATTATAGCTAAAAGATAACTAAGATAATGTAAGATTATAGGAGATTACCATTAAAAATTTCTGTTCCTAAACAAATTGTTTCTTTTCAATATCTTTCTAGGGCATGTTGTAACTCAGGTTATTCAGTATCACCACAAAAGCCTTGTTTGGGTCCAAATGAACAAGGTTACTGCAGCTTTTATTTATCAAGGATTGATGTTAATGGAGTTTTTGACATACTTTTGCAAGGAACTTGAATGCACAGTTGCAGTCATGTTTTGTAACCCATATGATTGTTCCAAGAAAGTACGTTTTGCTATAGCAATTCTGGACAACAAAATAGAACCCAATAGTGTTGTATATGATAATATGGATACAGAATTGCCAACAAGTGACACTTTGCAGAGAAGTAATGCTGAAGATGGTAAAACAATCAATGTGCTGAATAAAGGAATAAGTATCTTTGCCACTATGTCCAATCATTACCATTCACTTATTAATGTGGAAATCAGACATGGTGTTTGATAATTTGGTTCAGAATTTTAACATTTCAATCTTTCTTATGTTCAAGAAGGAGAAATGTTGTGTTGCAGTTTAACGGCTGTTCAAAAATGTCAAAAGATATTGCATCATTATTTTACCACTGTATTGCACACATAAATATATTTGAGTAGAATGTTATTATGCATTCTTTATACTATTAAGAATGCAGATTTCCTTAAACGACCCTCATATATTTTATTGCCTCTCATTGTTGTCTTTCCAGACTCCTACCTAACTGTATACTGTATCATTAGGTATCTCCACTAATGCTCCTAACAACTACACTCTGGCCAGTGGGTGAAGCAGTCTAATCTCTTCACTGAAGTATATCCTAAATCTGTAAATTATAATCTTATTAATGTATGGCAATACAACTTGTTTTTTTTTAATTAAATAAGAGAAATATTGATTGAATCCAAGACAGAATTCAGTGGGGCATCATAACATTGCTGGACATGCTGATGTCAGTCAATATAGTATGCATACACATATGCATACACATTGCACACAAACATACACATGTGCCACACACTCATATACGCACACACACACACGCGTGCACACACACACATACACACACACACACACACACACACACACACACACACACACACACACACACACACACACACACACACACACACACACACACACACATTTCTGAACATAATTGATGACTCACAAAAAATCAAAATCAACATTGTAACTTAACTCAAAGACATTATAGATAAAAGATACCTAAGATAATATAAGATTATAGATTACTATTAAAATGGTTGGTGTCTTAATGAATTGTTTATTTTCAATATTTTTCTAGGGCTTTTTGCAAGTTGGGTTATTTACTGTCACCACCAAAGCCTTATTTGGGATCAAAAGAACAAAGTTACTGCAGCTTTTCGAGCGAGAATGACGGTGTTAGTGGAGTTTTGACATACTTTTGCAAGCAAGCTAATTTGACAGTTGCAGTCATGTTTTATAACCCATATGACATTATTTCTAAAATACGTTTTGCTGTAGCAATTGTGGATAAAGAGGTAGAAGCCAGTAGTACGTTATATGAAAATATGGCTACAGTCTGGCCAATTAGTGAGAGTTTCCAGAGAGGTAATGCTGAAGAGGGTAAAACAATCAGTGTGCTGAAGAAGGGAATGTGTATCGTTGCCAATATGTCCAATTATTGCTACTCACTTATTAAGGTGGAAATCAGATCTAATTAATTATTTGTTTTAAAATGTTAATATTTCAATCTTTATGTCCAAGAAAGATAAAAGAAGGCTTGGAGTTTAATGGCTATAATAAAATGCCAAAATATATAGCATCATTATTTTACCACTGCATTGTACACATAAATAAATTTGAGTAGAATGTTATTATGCATTCTTTATACTATTCAGATATTATATCTTTCTGTATCTTTATTTATATTTCTTTGTCAACGTCATTGGCTTCTTTGCATGCTTGCTGCTTCAACCTACAAAAATCTTGTCTGACAATTCATTGCTTATTTAGCTGTTTTTTATGAGTGCACACTAATCTGATATTGAGCGTGGTCACCGTATATGTAAATGCCATTAAGTTTTGTTAACACAACACTGTAGTCATTTGTAATGAGTCACCAAGTAGAAGGGAAGAGTGACTGCTGGATGTTTGATATGTAATGCTTTCCTGCTTATTTTAGAAATATGTGTACGAGTCAATCATCATATTATTCTTTCCAATAATAAAATTTAAATCTGAAAGCTTAATAATGGAGATGCATTTCTTCCAAGATACTGTTTTTTTCTGTGAAGCTTTGCATGCTTGATTTGAACACTGACAGTTTCAATCCTATAGATGCCACACATGCTACTTTTATGTAATTTCTATATCTTCTTTCAAAATAACTTTCATACTGAAGCCTCCTCTTCAGTGGTGGTGCTGCGGTAGCGTTGTCTCCTCACAGTAAGACGCTGTCCGGTTAGATTCTCAGCTAAAGCGTCTTCTGCCTGGAGACATGCGTGAATGGGTGTACCTTCGTTGAAGGTTGTGCATCAGGCCTGGCAAGTCGGTACATAAAAATCTACTGCCAATCATTAGCGGACCAGAATTCCGCTATGGTGACCCCTAACCGGGAAAAGCCGAAAGATACAACAACAACAACAACTGAAGCCAACTCTTCTCCCCTCTCAACCAGTAACTATGAGTGAAATACAGTAAATGCATTCTACAACAGAAGTTAAGGAATGCTAAGACTTGAATGGTTCATTGTGCTTCCATACATTGCAGCCTTTGCCTGCTGCCTACATAAATGCCCTGCCTGTCAATTAAAGGAAAACTCCACCCTAGAACTCAAAAAACTTATTTTTTTTTCATTGTATCTTTGTTTTTGAGCTACTTTAATGCCTCATAATCACTCCAAGTGCTTCTTTTATAATTTTAATGTGTTTCTCTCAAAATGGCGGATGATGGGGCCTACCTTGGTAACGTGATCTTATTTTCTTGCTTTCCTTCCTTTTTCCCAGAATACATTTCAAGTCCTCTTTATATGACTCATGCCAGACATAAGGAAGTGGTGCTGTTTTTTCATGCCATTAAAATATAATGGCAGGACTGTGAAGCACTGTCATGTAAACACACCTTCTGTAAAAGAGCTGCTTCTCTGTTTACCTTACTGAGCCTCATTTATCTGTCTGCCAGAGCTTGTTCTATGCTATAAATAGCTGTTAGCTACTTGCAGCAAAAGAAAGCAGATAAAAACAGTTGTTTGTAAGAAGAGTCTTTTGTAGTCCTAACAAACTTGATAACCCCCCCCCCCACACACACACACACACACACACACACATACACACTCTCATGCTGAGGTGTGAAAACTCACACTGCAATAAATAATCCTTGCTGTACATTTACAAGTGACAAGTAGTAGGACTCTAAACTTAGTCTGTCTGCTACTTCCCAATGCCTTCAGTGGGAGGATTTTCTCTCTCATGAATAATGCAGACTTCAAATGTGCTTTACTAGTTCCTCAATTATTTCTGTCATATTCCCCCTCTTTTTTTTTCTATTTCATATTTATTTATACTTTGGTAACCAGGAAAGTGAACTAGTCCCAGGAACCTTTTCAGCCACAACATAAGCTACACTGGCAAAGATGATAACAATTATTAAATGCACTTATCAATACAAATAAAAAATACTGACAGAAAGACATTGACCAAGACTGTATGTGGAACACATAGCCAATGTGTGACAGTGACCAGGTAAATCATTGAACAACATTTACTGGAATGTATACATTAATAATGCTTAACTATGCTATGATGTTTATTATAAATAATTAATTGTATGCACACATATTGCACACACACACACACACAATAGTATGTGTTTCTGTATATGTGTATGTATATAAAGTATGTGTACAAAAGCGTGTGTGTGTCTGCGTGTATTTAACCACAGTTAACTTCTGTAATTCTGATTTCCTTTTCTTGGTGTTCTTTGCTAGGGCACATAGTAAATGCATGCTAAAGTAATTCAGCTGTATATTATGGTTGCTCTCTGACAATGCAAGGACTGACTCAAAGTAAGTGGGAATCTCTTACAATGGATCTGCATGTACCAGATATGCATCCCCCTCTGAAAGGATGTCACACAAATCAAAAAAAGACCTTTTTATGAACAGTATCAGTGCACCTAGTTTATAGGGTTGCCACATGACTCTCCTGCATTTCTGGCCTGTGTGTGTGTGTGGGGGGGGGGGGGGGGGGGCTTGAAAATGGTAAATGCATTTATACTTTACAAGAAAAAAATATTTACTGACTTTTCTCTAAATGTCACAGAAATCTTTGATGTTACTCAAGTTATCTTAACACAAACTATTATAAATAACATTTAAAGCTTAGAATTTCAATACTGTGTGCTACGTATGTAAATTTGTCAGAAGAGTTGATAATTGCCTTTAAACCCCTGATTGATGATCTAATTGCTTTGTTTTGCTATGAAACGGAAGTGTTAAGTTCTCCTCACCTCTGCAATAAAAATAGTGGAAACAATTCCACAGCTTTTTGTCTTTTTTTATATCAGCTGCTGTGTTCCTGACATTAAAAGGATTAATTACCCATCTAAGAATGACAGCAGTACCTGACAGGGTAAACTACAGATTTAACTGTGTCTATGATATGTCACACAGGTGGAGATGAATTTCTCTGCAAAGTATGTGAGAAGTTGAGATTTAAAAAAAGTAGGTGGGCTTTCCCTTCCTTTGACTCCAAAGCAAGGAAATAAAAGTTTTAAAAACTACAAGCATGTTTCTGGTACATACACAATGCTGGAACCATATTGTAGGGAGAAAAGAAACCTAACGATTTAGTTAAACTGTATGGGAGTGTGGAGTTTTCCTTTAAACTGGATCAGTATATGAATTAAATTAATGGTTCCCTCTAACAAAGCTGAAAACAAGCAGAATTGTATCCACTATATTGTTTCCTTTTTTGAGAAAACTGTATGTGAAGAGATTCTCATCATAGTACTTTTAACTGCCATCTATATTCCCCTTTCTCTTAATGTATTGCTGCAAAAAATTTAAACATGTGCATGATTGAGTTGGTTTCTATAATTTCATTTTAAATACTTGATTTAAGTTACTGCATATAGCAGAAAAGATAAGTGTCTATAGACTTAAGAGTACATCAGCTAATTAAGTTCTGAAAGTTCTCAGCTGCAGAATAAGGCACACTTCATACTCAACAAGATGTTTAACTTTGCTTTTCTTAACTTACAACCTAAATAGGTGAATCATGATGAAGTCACCTCTATCTGTTTTTGCAATTATTTGTATTAATTACAGAAGTTTTGCAGAATCCAAAACAAAATTATATTGTCATATACAGTACTTGCATCATTGTCACTTGTGCACTTCAGATTTATTATAAGTGTTTATTATATAAATTCTTGTGCATTAATGATATAAACTACAGTGATAAAATAAGTAATAAAAAAGTATTACAAATGATGATTTGGTCATTTGGTGAAGTGTACTCTTAGTGGAATTCTGGAATTAAATAACTCAACAAATGAAAACTGTATATAATAAAATAATTTGAAAACAATGAAAAATAAATATGTGATATACAAACTCTCCCAAATAAATATACTGAACTTATTAAGACTGCCTAAAAGCAATCCAGAAATGGCTTCAGTGCAACACCAGATATTACAAAAAGATACCATCAGCTGCATTGATAACAAACTTCCAGACGTTCTGCAATAAAATGAAAATCTGTTCTCAATCTCTCAAAGCCATGATCACACATAATCCAAAGCCTGAGACAGTCGATTCCACTGGGGTTGGAACAAAGGACCATTTCAATAAAGATTCAAAAATACACATATTTCTCAATATAGATCTGTAATAGAAATCATTGTTTAAATAAAGCTGCATCAAACGATAGAATTTTAAATAATGATAATGCATCATTCTAGAACATTAATAAAAAGCAGGAACAGCATTAATCAATGTCCTGACAAATGTAACAAAAAATAGCTTTTTCAGGACACAAAGCTGAAGAACTATATAAGACTCATTCAGACTCCAAGCCAGGGGTCCATCCACAATACAGGTAAAAGGTTTCATTTTGAAATTGCTGACACAACATAAAAAATGACAAGCTGCTGTAGTGGCAGGAGAATGCTAGAAACTTCAAGGACACCTGAAATAGTATACACACAGCTCAGAACTCAAAATAATTTTGATACCACGTTCACAGCAAATGACATATTGACAATAGTCACACGTACATAAGGTACTCAAGGTCCAGAAGTTCATAGTAATATGTTAAACTGCTGATTTCTTCTTAAGTTGCAAACTGCCACCATCTTGGAGAAATACTAATGCTGCATTACAAGGATAATAACAAAACTTTGTTCTGCCTGTTTCATAACTTTAAAATTGTCAAGATATTGTACAGTACAAAGTCTATTACAGTCAGCTCTACTTCAGTTATAACCTTTGTTATTTGCATTAACATAAAATACTAGTGAAAAACAACAAATCTTTTAAAGCATTAATCGTCTTTATTTAGCTGGAGTGCTTATTTGATTTGCTTGCCTGCTTGACTATTGCTGATCTCTGTTTGCAATTTATGTTGAATTTAACTTTTTCATTCAAGGTTTGGTTAATTCTGTTTTCTATCTTTCTCTTATATTGCATTTGTTTGTTCTAACATATTTGTTCTGTTGGAGTTTTAAGTGGTCAGTTAGAAAAGAATTCTTTTGCCGACAGTGAATTACATCTAGCTAATTAGTGGGAGGAGCTGAGAAATAACATTTGTCTTTAACTAGAAGAAAAGTCTGGAGGCATCTTTAAAGGACCACTATGGGCAAACAATGAAAAAACATATATTTTTTTATCTTGCCATGATTTACTGCACCTCCTAAAGCTGTCTGCAGCAAAATAAGTACTCGTTCCTAATTTTATTTTTTTTTACTCTTGTCTACCCTCATGGCGGCAGACATTGTGATTCCTTTGTAAAGCTAAATCTGTCTCAATGCACAGACTGTGAGAACAAATCGCCATACCATTTGTTGTCAGACTAGACTTCCATTCACTTAGAACGGACCACCTGAAAAAACTGCCAAGTTTGAGAGTCTGCAGCTCATGTGTCATTGACTGGTATGTGTTGATTTTACAAATGTTGTTCCTATTGATGTACTACACATTCTCTGAATGAAACTTGCAAAAGTGTCAACAAATTACGGAGATAAAAAAGTCTTTTCACAAGGAGCATTTTTGCAAGTTTCAATTCCTGGCCAAGTTACTCTTCCCATCTCCCCCCCCTTCAGTGGGCTACAGTCTCACATTTCCAGCTTTGCTAGATTCAACTATTTTGTCAGCTTTGCATGACAATAGACATAAAAAATTACAGCCTAGTGTGCCACTAAAACTGTTCCCTTATATGTCTCTTCACTTCTGAATAGCATTTCCCCAGGAATAAAAAAAAAAAAAAAAGAACAAAGCACACACATCAGTCCAGAGTTTGGGCCAATCTATCCATTTCTTAATGTGCACAGTAAAGAATTCAGTTTATAATGCTTTATGGCTGCTGCCATGGTTATAGTTATTCTCTTATTGTATAACCTGAACTTATGGTATTCAATGCCAAGCTTTACAACAGTTCTCAGTTTCTTAACAATGACTTCTCAAGCCTCTGATGTGACCCAGTACTTTGTCAATATACTGTGAATTCATAGATTAATACAAATATTTGTGAACATATGACATGTATAATAATACATATATACCATCATTAAAACAAGATAAATGCAATACAAATCATATCAATATAGTTATGATTTCTAGTTTATGACCCTGCTTGTCTATGGAAACTTCTTTTTGAATTTATGTTCAAGCAATTGTATATTTGTTGTATATTATCTTGTTTAATTGTTTCTCAATATTCTAACCACTGTATGCTGCATCAATTGTAAAACTCTGATTTTACTCCTTTTATATTTTCTATGCTCTTTGTACAAAATAGCTATGTTTGTACAATTTATTTTTATTGTTTTTTATAATTGTTTACTACGTATCTGGAGCTTTTCTCCCCGAGCCTCCACTGAAAATGGTCACATTGTGTCCAGTCGGACTACCTGGTAAACACACGGAAAATAAATAAAAAATAAAATATACTAAGAAAATTAATCAATATACCAAGAAAATTTCAAAATGTAAGAAAAAAAACACATGAAAATCCCACTTACTTATTCAGATATTATGGGCAAATACAGATATATATATATATATATATATATATATATATATATATATATATGTATATGTATTATACAATATATAATATATTAGGCAAAACAACATACCCAACACACTAGTCATAGGTCACTCTATAGTTAGGCACACTGATGTCCCACTCACCAAGCTAAGCAAGGAGAAGGTTACTGTCAGCTGCCTGTCGGGTGCCAGGATCCACCACATAACCCACACACTCAGGTCACTCCACAACAAGTACAAATATGACTCTGTCATTGTCCATGTTGGTGTAAATGACCTGAGATGTACCTCTCTGGACTACATGAAAAGAGACATGGAGTAGCTCTCCAATCTTGTAGCCCAGGGAGGTATGACCCTAGCTCTGAGTAGCATTCTACCATCGCCCAGAATGATACCGCAGTACAAGGACAAAATGATTGACTTCAACAATTGGCTAAGCTTCTGGTGTCATTCTAAGGGGATCCAGTATCTGTCTGCCTCGGACGACATGGTCGACAGACCATGATGCTTTGCCAGAGAGGGCCTGCACCTGTCGCCCATGGGATTCCAGATACTGGCTAAGGCTCTTGCCCCCCCTATAGTGCCTTTTTTAGACAAGGCTCAAATGACAAATTCACCACCATAACAGGAACAGGCAAGCAAAAACTGAGGGTAATGCTACTCAATGCTAGAAGTCTAAATCTCAAAATGCACTCACTCAAGGCACTCCTTAAAATGGAGAACATCGATATCTGTGCAGTGACTGGGACCTGGTTCAAGGTGCCAAAGAGCACCCCTGCACTATGAGGCTATAACTCATACCACACTTTTCGTCCACGTATCCTGGACCAGAACACCAAAGGCGGAGGTGTGTCCATATTCATTAAGGATATCCACACCTCCAGGCTAGTTGCTCAGCATAATGCATCCAAGGTTATCCAAGTGCAAATAACTCTGGGCAAAACTACGATCCAAATTGTAGCTTGCTACAGATCCCCCATCATGCCCCAGGATTCCCACTCCTCTTTTCTTGATATACTGGAAAATATTCGGGTTCAAACACCCTAATAATGGGCAATTTCAACTACCCCACCATTAACTGGGAAAACTACTCATGTGCCAACTCCTTCACTCAATGCTTTCTGGAATTCCTAAATTCCGGTGCCCTGGATCAACTTATCCACACCCCCACCAAGAGCAACAATATCCTAGACCTAGTCCTTACCAACATGAGTGACCAGTGTTCTACACCCGAAGGCAACTCCTCGTTGGTCAGATCCTACCATAAGCTAATCACCCTAGATATCCACATCCCACCCCCACCCCTCCCCATTAAGAAAACCATGGTAAAAAAAAATTTCCAAAGCCAACTTCATGCTTCTTAAGACAGACGTGGGGAACTTCATGACACCCATGCAGACGGACAATACAGTTACAACTGCTGAATCATACACAAATGCACTATATAAACACTTACATGAGTGCATAGATCATCCTATCCCAAATAGAACCAAGAATCTATCCTCCCAGAAAAGGAAGCCAATATGATGGTCCCCTGCCATAAACAAACTGTATAACAGAAGGAAGAAACTGTTGCAAAAGAGAGTAAAATCCCATGAGTGGTGGAGCTACCTGGTCAGCCTCAGTAAGAAGCTGAGATCCTTATAAGAGCCTCCAAAGCTAGTTATGAAAATAAAATCACCACTGATTCTAAGGACAGCCACAAAGCATTATATAGCTATGTCAAGAATCTCAATGGCAACAACGAGATCTGCTCTGAATTATAGCACAACGGCATGACAATTATAGAACCAACTGATTGCCAACATCCTGGCAGATAGGTTCAGTGCTAACTTTACCACCCTCTCACACCCTAAAGGGCCCATATCTATACAGGAAGAATGCAGAGTCCCTGTAATCACAACTACACAGGTAAAAGCTGCACTCTCTAAAGCCAAAAACACAGCATCCATGAGGTTGGACAACATCCCAGACTACGTTTTAAATGAACTTCAGAATGAACTGGCTCCCCACCTAAGCACTATGTTCAATCATAGCCTCACAGCAGGCTTTGTGCCCACTGAATGGTGCACAGCAACAGTTATCCCACTCCACAAAGGGGGAGCCACCACTGATCCTGGGACCTATCACCCTATTAGCCTGACGAGACTGGTCTGTAAGGCCATGGAATGTATCATCATGGAACTCATAAACAAAGATATTGGTAACCTCCAAACTGTAGACCCCACCCAGTTCGGATTTGTGAAAGGCTGATCATGCATCCTGAACCTAATCAACTTCTTTGAGGCAGTCACCAAAGCCGTAGATGAGGCTAAGGTAGTTCACACAGCCTATCTTGACCTCGCCAAGGCTTCTGACACCATCCACCATTCTGGAATTATAGCTAAACTGACTAAACTAGGTATAAATCCCTACATCACAAGATGGGTTGCCAACTGGCTCACTGACAGAACCCACACTGTAAAAGTTGCAAACTCCAAATCTGACATCAAACCAGTGACAAGTGGAGTACCTCAGGGTTCAGTCCTGGGACCTCTCCTGTTTGGTATCTACTTCTCTGAAGTACAGGCTAACACAGAAGGCCTCTGGCACAAACTCCCCTTGAGTACCTTGTTCCCCATTGGCCCTTTTTTTTCAATTATAAAGGAATTCCCAATACTATTCTAGCATGTCCAAAGGTCAGTTGTCAATCTCCTCTCCGATCCAGCTGGTGAATCTGGGAATCTTGAGGCAATGTTACAACTGCCTCATGTACACAGACAACCCTCTCCTCCTCCCAACAAATTCCAACACATGTGAGAGATGCAACCATATAGCCAAACTTTGAAGACCGTCCTTGAATTTGCTTCACATTTTTGGTCTGTTTTGCATAAAATATGTAGTTTGTAGCAAATAATTGAGGGTTGTAGTCAGTAAATAATAAGACATTTGGGTTTCAGACCTCAAAACCTTCAGAAAATGCATGATAATAAAAAAGTAGCACCAGCTTTCTGTGTGTATAAGAATGATCTGTGAAATCTGCCCATGATTTTGGACTTCTGTCAGGAATTAGTATTTGCTTTTGCCCTAGACTGACTCTATATTTTCAGGAAAGACATGCTTGTGATAACTGTCCAGATTAATGACCAGATCGTTAGTCTTTTCCTCATGTAATTTGTAGTTTTCTGGCAAACTACTAAGGACTGGTCACTAAATAATTAGACATGAGTTTCGTATTTCATACCCTTCACAAAATACATGCGAATGCAAAACATGGTATTATAGCCATTTTTTAAGTGTACGAGAGTGATAACTAAAATCTACCTCTGATTTTAGGCCTTTGCTCCTCCCATGCCAAAAGTATTTTTGGTTTTGTCCAGAATACTTGCACTACAAGGTATAATGCAAAACTTGTTATTCATGTAACTTTCATTATGAGACACACATCTGTCCCTGATTTTGGACTTTTTGTCAACCATGTCATATTGTTTTGTTTTGTGTCTTCCCACACACACACACACACACACACACACACACACACACACACACACACACACACACACACACAAAATCTCCTGTTACTACTTACCTTACAAGTTTTGGTAAACATACCTAGTCAGATACTTATTTTGTGGCTGGTTAACTACTGTTTAGGTCAGGAATAGGAAGATTGTTTAGCTAATCAGTTCAGAATCTCAGTGTTGGATATCCCAATCCTCTGCCAGCTTGTGCTTACAAAAAGAAAAAAGCCTCCCCAGGGCCCCCCTCCCCAAAAAAGCAGATAGCCAGATCTTAAAAGGCAATGTTGTGAAAGTGGATCGAAATAGAACATAACTGTTAGGACATTGGAGGAACACAGGCATTCCCCGGGATTCATGAACCTTGCGCCAGGCGCACGCATAGCGTAGGTGTTACAACGCCAAATATGGCTGCCGAGCGATTCAGGTATGAACCAATTCCACGTGCACTACCGGCGTGCGCCGGATCTGCGCCGCCCCCTGCGTAGGTATGCTAAACACCCCATGTGCGGTGTTGCACCATGCAAATGAAGGCATATAGCGATCCGCGGTGGCGCGGAAGCTTAACATAAGACGCAATGTAAACCAAAAAACGGTTTACATTTACCCAAACATGACATAGGAGTAATGGAAGGCTGTCAACGTCAGGTATCACACAGTTGCCACATGCCAATGGCGAAAAGACACAGAGAATGTCACAAGAAAACATGCCCAACACGTAAACAATGACATAAATTGTATGTCACAGAAACACACAGCAGAACCCCGGACATGTCCGCGAAGCTCTGCGAAATAATGAAATAATATGACAATGTCATAAAAGAGCAGTGTAATACACATCAGCTTCAAAGACACAATACACCATGGTATGCATGGAAAGCCACATCCATGGTGCGGGGTTCAATCAAGGAATTAACGTCAGTGTCCGGCGGTAACTATGAATTAGTAGTCAATGCCATGCAAATGAGGCAGATGATACTGAATGCAAAACCCCGCGTAAATAAAGAGGCTGGACCAAATGGCGGCGGTAATACACCTCCCAGGGTGGCTCAGAGGAATACATGTCAATCGCAGAGGGTGTGCCACGGTAGGAGGAAGTACATTGGAGGCCAGCAAACATGGGCTGCGCCTTTATCACGCACATCACAGGCAGGACGGTGTGGAAATAGTTGAGCTGAGAGCACACAATGCGAAGGCA
>NC_056729.1:1035799141-1035835386 GCF_019279795.1 Protopterus annectens
GAAAGTGAAAGCTATTCTTATCTCCTTAGAGCAACACAATGGTTTTCAGTTGTTAGATACATTAATGAAGATAAGATTTTTGTCTATAACAGGTTTGTACTGCTTATGGAAATGAGAAGAATAACAGGTAATCCATATTCAAATCAGGTAAAAAGTACATTTGTATTAACCATCTAGCCTGATGGGTAGATGTGGCATGTTGTGTGACACCTTTAACTATTTTCATACTTTTTTCTACTTGGGATTCTATGGGAGAATAAAATGTTTTCATCACAAAGTATTTCTACATATCTCTGTTACTTGGTTTGGATAAGAGATGTTCCTCTTACATCCTTAACAGCTGGTTCTTAGACTTGTGTATTCAAGGTGGAGTCCCCAATTTCATTAATGTTGTCTATTTTAATTTTTTGCTAATCAGCTCCATATTGATATATTGCATCACAATGAATTAACATGGACATTTTATGAATTATGTTTGCTAATTATGAATACAGTGTCTGCATAGATGACATAGCTTATAGAAGGCAAATACCAACAGAGTTCATTTAAAGACACGAAAAATAATAGTGGCCCAAGCAGGGACATTATGGAACATGCCTCAGAGTTATGTCAGTTTCAGATCCCATGACATTGCCTACAATCTGAGTGTTCTGTTACTGAGATATTTATAAGCTTTTCTATATCTTCAGAAGAGAATATACATTTGTTTAATTCTTGAAGAAGTGTGACTTGATTCACAATTCCACAAGCTCCTTACAAATCCAGAAATGTTGCATCTGTGATTTTTCCTTCATCCATTTTCTTATATAGTTCATCAGTGAATAGATAAATTACTGTAGATGTTCTATAAGTAAGGCAGAATCCATGTTGTATATCTGTTAGTAAACCTCATTTGAGCTTTTCTATGTTACATGTTATGGCACTTTCTCTCTCTCTCTGTTTGTGTGTGTGTGTGCGTGTGTGTGTGTATGTGTGTGTGTGTGTGTGTGTGTGTGTGTGTGTGTGTGTGTTTGTATGTGGGTGTAAGTGTATATATTGTGCCAGATGCCACATATTTAAAATTGTAAATAGGTGTGCATTCCACAGGATATGTTGGTAGTGGACTTTCTTTTTTTTAATAAATGAGGTTTGGGACAAACCAATTTGTCCAGAACCCTCTTTGGTGAATGGGGGGGTATTTTAGGAGGGAAGGGGGAGGATGTTTATGTGTATTTAAGTCAGGTAGCAGGGACTAGGCCTTTGCACAATAAAGGGTTAAGTGGTTTGAGAAGTTTAGGGGAAGTGAGGTAGGTTAGCCAGGGACTTAGCTTATATATTTGGAAACAGAGGAAGTGGTATCACATTTAGGCTTGAGTTGGTGAGCTCGTGAAGCTAACCCACATTCAGATGACCTTGTAGTTACTTCAGTGGCAGGTAAGCCTTGGAGTGTGTGTACTGCAATGGAGGACTTCAGGATGGTTTATGTGTGTGTGTGTGTGTGTGTGTGTGTGTGTGTGTGTGTGTGTGTGTGTGTGTGTGTGTGTGTGTGTGTGCGTGTGTGTGTGTGTGTGTGTGTGTGTGTGTGTGTGTGTGTGTGTGTGTGTGTTTGTTTGTGTGTGTGTGTTTTTATATATATATATATATATATATATATATATATATATATATATATGTATAAAGATGCTGTAGCTGGGGGGCTATTAAAGATTTGTGGGGCTGGTGGAGAATAGAAGAGGCAGCAATGAGGAATGGGGGATGGCTGTGTGAATGGAGTGGAGGGTTGACGAGTGAGCGAGGGCCGCATGGTGTTTGAGTGTGGATAGCATAGCTATAAGTGTTGGGAGTGAATGATGCATGCTGCTAGCAAGGAATATGCTGATTTCTTAACTCAGTTTGAGAAGGTTGTGGTGGTTTTTCTTCCATTCCCTGGTGGCCTCATGGCACATTGCTGGTCTGATGGGGGAGGATTGGTTCTTTTAATTCAGGTCCGCATTGTCTTGCTGTTGGGGTGATCCTTGGTTGGTCATTGGTAGTTGTGTTGGTTTTCTGCTTGCTTTCCTGCCATTCCCTGGTGGCCTTGTGGCATGTTGTTTGTCTGGTGGGGGTGGATCAGTTTCTGGAGGTCTTTCCTGGCCATTGTGGGATCCTTGGTTGAGTCACTGGTGCCCTAGGTGGGAGCGTTTGCAGTTGCTGGTCTGGTAATTTGGTGTTCGGTTTTCCTAGCCTAAAGAATGGCGATCGGGTGGCGGAGGTTTGCATGCATGGGCAGTGAGACTAGCAGCCATTCATGCAGCATGTCAGGAGAGCTCGTCAGTTAGTTAGTGAGCTCTGGGGAGAAGAACAACTTGGTCAGATCTGCGTACTGATCACGCATAGGTCCCTTATTAAATGACTCTGTTCAAGGCTTCGGGACCTGTTTCAATAAAAAAAAAAATAAATAAATAAATTATAATAATAATAAAGGTAATACGGGAGGGAGTGCTCTAAAGAAATGAACAAAGTGGAGGAAGGGAGACCATCACGGTGCCTTCGGGGGTTGAGGGTGTGGGAGGGCTCCATGGTGGAGTGAACTACAATATAAAAATAAATATTATTAAATGAGAAGAGTACAGTGCTTCGGCCTGCAACTTGTTGGTTTGCTGATAGATTGCTCTGACTGTAGTGCACAAAGTTGATATTTTGTTAACAGGCCGGTTAGGATGTAGTATTGAATTGAAGGGGGTGGATGCAGGGAGCATGTGATTATGGCCTTAAGACACTCAGTAAGGTAAGGCTTACAATTTTGGTGCTGCTGAGTGGTTAGGCAGAAGAGATTGGGGTACATGGTCGTTGCTGTTGATTATTAATATGTTGTTTTTTTTTTTTTTTCCCCATTCTCTCCAGATGGCTAAGTTACATGAACTGTGGCAGCTTTGGGAGGCCATAGTGGCTCAGGCTGAAGAGCTTTTTTAAGAGGTGTCGACAGTGGAGGCTGTTGCAGAGCAGGAGCAGGAACCCGGTCACAAAAGGTCACATTCCATGTCAAGAGCTACAGCTTGGGGGAAGAGGCAGCAAACATTGAAGGAGGTGATTACAGTTGGTCCATCAGTTCCAGGTGAGACTACAGATTGAGGTTCAGGTAATGATTTTGCATCAACAGTTTTGGCTGGCGAGGTAGACAATGAGGATGTGGGAGTAAACAGGGAAGAGAGGGAGCCTAGGGGTAGGGATTTTGGTAGAGAACGGAATACAGTTGGGTGGGATAGCATAGGACTGGGTTCTGAGCTAGGTTCTGAATCTGGCCTTTGCCCAGGTGATTGCTTAACCACACAGGCCTTGGGTCAGGGCAGTTTTTTTGACACTGCACATTCCATTTTCAGTAAAGGAAAAAATTTGGAAAGGGGAATATGTGGATATACATGAGTTAATTGATGTGGAAGAGGTGCAGTGACTGGTAGAGGTGGAATCGGCCAATAGTAAAGATTTGTTGACATCCTTGGTGGCATTGGGTAGGAAAAGACTAGGTAGAATTTTCCCTAGGACCTGAGATAATTGGTAGTTGTCTTTGCTTATTACATGGTACTGCAGCTTGAAAAGGACAGGTCTTTGGCTTTGTCCCTTTTGGGTTACTTTCTCATGATTCAGGAGAAGCAATGGTTACGGTCAGGGAATGCTTGGTTATGGCATGACCAGAGGTTTCAGAAGCAGAGGATCTTTCCTTTTGCTGGGAGGTGCATCATCCTGACATCAGATTGGCTATCATGATGGATAGTTATGGGGCGATTAACAGAGGGGGAAAGGGGGATGAGGAATTGGTGTGTGTTGGACCTTTAATAGTGGGAGTTGTTCATGGGTAGGGTGCAAGTTCTTACACTCTTTTTCAAGGTGTGGGGGGAATCATCCAGCCATTCAGTGTGGGTGCTGTGAGATTAAGTCTATGAATGCAAACGTCATGACAGGGGAGGGTGGCTTTCTCTCCATTCAGGGGTTTTAGGCAGTTAGGGGTAGAGGTAATTTTCATTGATTATGGGAAGGTGGGTTTTTAGGGGGAATAGGGGAAGGGTTGCCTTTCCCCATTAACGTGTAGATTTTATGACGCACGATTCAAGGCTTTCCTGACCTTGTGCTTAAAGATGAGCTATTAGATGAGTTTCAGCAAGGGTTTCCTATTAAATCTAGGGTGGTTGGAGATGGGCTGGTTTGTAAGAATCTGCACACATTGTGGGGCAATGAGGATATATTGGGAGGATTGGTGGAGAAGGAGTGTCAATCTGGTCAGTTATTGGGTCCGTTTGATAGTCTGCCTTTTGTTAATTTTAAGGTTTCAAAATTGGGGCTAGTACCAAAGAAATGAATGGGTGAGTTCAGGTCGATTCACCATTTGTCGTATCCTAAAGGGGGCTTTGTTAATCATTTTTTTGCAGGTGAGGATGCCAGGGTTCGTTATGCTTCTTTAGATGATGCTGTCAGGGTGATTAGGGATTTTAAGGAGCTGTAGTTAGTAAAAGTGGACATCGAGTCTGCCTTTTGTTTACTGTCAATCAGGCAGGAGGACTGGCAGTTACTGGGTATGGTTGTGGGTGACAAATATTATTTTGACAATGCTATGCCAATTGGTTATTCAGTTGCATATGCAACTTTTGAGAAATTTAGTATGGTACTGCATTGGGTGTGGCAGCAGAAGGCAGTACATTACTTGGATGATTTTTTGCTAGTTGGGGAAGGATGAGTAGGTGCACAGGAAAGGTTGTGGGAATTTGTGAGCATGTGTGAGGGCTTAGGGGTACCTTTGGCTCAACATAAGTTGGAAGGTCCAGCAAGAGCATTAGAATTTTTGGGATTAATGGTGGATGCAGAATGGGGTTTGTTTTGCCTGCCTATGGGTAAGTTAGAAAGACTGAAGGCTACTATAAGGTTGGTTGTGGATAAGGATAAGGTATGGATTTGGACAGTGATGGAGCTGTTAGGGTTTTTGAATTTTGCATGTTGGGCGGTACACCCAGCGCATACTTTTTGTAGGTCAGTGGCATTTTTGTTAAAAGGGGGTAAGAGTAAATACCACTGGGTTAGGGTGAACAAGCTTGTGTGGGAGGATTTGTTGTTGTGGTTGTGTTTTTTGGATCAGTTTAATGACATTCCTTTTTGGCAGACAGACTGGGTTGGGCAAGAAGAACTTCAGTTATTTACAGATGCAGCAGGGGCATTGGCATGGGGGCTTATTTTGGAGGACAATGGTTTGCAGTTAAATGGCCTTTGCATTGGAAGGAGGAATTTCAAAGAGATGTAGAGTTTTTGGAGTTGATGCAAATTTTGGTAGTTTGGAAGGATTGCTTATGGGGGAAGCGGGTTATTTTCCATTTGGATAACATGGCAGTGGTGCAGTTTCTGCAGAAGAAGACGGCTAGGTCAGAATTGTTAATGTTGATTTTACGTAAGTTGGTTTTACAGAGTTTGGTAATAAATTTTTCATTTACTGGGGTGCATGTGCCTGGGATTAGGAACGACATTGCTGATAGCTTTCCTGATTTCAGTTTTCCAGGTTACGGCTGTTGGCTCCAGGGGTAGAGGAAGTGCCAAGGAAGTGCCAGTAATCTTGCCAGAGGAGGTGTGGAACTTTGGGTCAAGGTAACCAGGAGGTTTGTGCATCATTCTTGGGTTGTGTCTACAAGGAAGGCTTACGGTAGGGCTCTTTGTGAATTTGATCAGTTTGTTTTACAATTGCCTGAAGATGAAGGGGTGTGGTCTGAGGAGTTACTGCTTCATTATTTAACTTGAGCTTGGGATTTAGGTAAAGCTTTACAAACGGTTAGGGTGGATTTGGCTGCAATTAGCATATTTGCGCAGGTATCTAGGTTACTTGACTTCACAAAGTCAAGGACAGTAGGGCGTATGTTGAAAGGATGGCGGAATGCTGCTGTGGAACACAGTGATATCAGATGGCCACTGACGAGGGTGTTGTTGAAAGTTTTGTTTAAAGGTTTAGCGTTACTGCAAGGTAACTCCTCGAATTATGTTATGTGAGTTACGTTGTGTGTATGTTTATATTTTGGTGTGTTCTGAGTTTCTGAGTTGTTAGGATCATTACTTTGGAGGGAAGTAATGATAGGGTTTGGGTCGGTTAATATCTGGTTGCAAAAGACTAAGACAGATCAACTGGGGAAAGGTTCAGTGGTTGTGCTGAACGTGGATAAGAATGTTGTGCTTTGCCCAGTTAGGTGGGCCACGGAATTAAGACGGATTTAGTGGGGGGTCCATATGATTTGGTTTTCCATTCGGCTGATGGGAAGGGGTGACAAGTGGTCGGTTTGTACATCTGATTAGGAGGGCGTTTTGTTGTATGGGTTTTCCAGCGGAGAGGTTTGCATCTCATTCCTTTTGCATTGGTAGGGCTTTAGACTTAGCTAGGGGCATCAGTTTTATTGAGGATATTAAATGGGTGGGGATGTCATCTTCTAATGCATTTCTATCATATATTAGATAAAGTCTTGCTTTGTATATGTTGTTAATTGTTTATTCTTTTCTTTTAGGAAAGCAGATTGTCATCATTGGTCATTCTTATATCCACTGGGCAGTGCAATGGGCAGCAGTTAGGGTGGATGGTAAAAACTTGGGTTAGTCTCACTTAGGTTGGGCAGTGAATTGGCATGGGGTTAGAAGGTTAGATGGGATAGATTGATGCATGAGTTTGAACAGGTAAGGTTGAGAGTAGGGTATTCCTAAATATTAGTTTCTCATTTGGGAGGCAATGATCTGAAAATCCTTTCAAAGAAGAGTTTGGTAGATATCATTTTGCAGGATTTGTTGAAGTTGCAGACATTGTACCCTGGTATGTGTATAGCATGGTCAGAGTTAGTTCCACTTTTGATATGGAGGAATGAGTTTAGTTATTGGGCTATTGAGTGGGTTAGGAGGTTTGTTAATCAGAGGTTGGCCAGGCAACTAGGGGTTTTAGGTATATATACCATTGAGCATAAGGACTTTGTGGATGGTAATGTAGTTTGGTTTCGAACAGATGGGGTGCATTTGAGTGATGTGGGTTTAGATTTGTTTCACGTTCACTTGAAATTGTTTCTAGAGGGTATTGTGAAGGCTATGGGATAACAGGGGGAACAACCTGAGTGCAGGCTTTTGGGCAGAGAAGAGAGACAGGATTTTCCTCTTCTGTTCCCCCTCTAGGTGAAGGTGATCATGGCTTTGAGTTGGGGATTGAGTCAGTTACTGGACGCTGCTTGACAATAAGTGGACTTAATTGGATGATGGTTAGTTTGAAAGGGTAAGCAGGTATGCTGCCTGTTTAATTTTTGGTTGGGTAAGTAGGTACGCTGCCCTGATGGATGATGGAACAGGGTGAGTGGGTACACTGCCCTGATGTATGACTCAGCCAGAGTGAGTAGGTATGCTGCCCTGAGATCATTCGAGAATTGTGAAGTTTATTGTTATTTGTTTCCATGTGAATAAAGTTAATGGTTGTGTAGTGTTAATAAAGGTCATCAAATGTCTTTTGGTGTTGGTGTGAGTTATTCAAAAGGGGGGCCAGGATAAATTAAGTTTGGGACAGAGCAGTTTGTCCAGATTTGTCCAGGACCCTCTTTGGTGAACGGGGGGGGGGGCGTTTAGGAGGGAAGGGATAAGGAGTTTTTGTGTGGTTAAGTCAAGTAGCAGGGATTAGGCCTTTGGACAATAAGGGGTTAGGTGGTTTGAGAAGTTTAGGGGAAGTGAGGTAGGTTAGGGAGGGACTTAGCTTATATATTTGGGAGCAGAGGAAGTGGTGTCACATTTACGCTTGAGTTGGTGACCCTCCCTCCCAAAAATTTCTTTGCATTACCGTTTGTTAGTTCGAGGGCAGAGAAGAGGGACAGGATTGTCATCTTCTTTTACTCCTCTAGGTGAAGGTGGTCATGGCTTTGAGTTGGGGATCAAGTGAGTTACTTGATGCTGCTTGACAATAAGTGAACTTAATTAGATGATGGTTAGCTTGAAAGATTGAGCTGGTACATTGCCCGTTTAAGTTTTGGTTGGGTGAGAAGGTACACTGCCCTGATGGATGACTGAACAGTGTGAGTGGGTATGCTGCCCTGATGTATGACTCTCAAGGGTGAGTAGGTACGCTGCCCTGAGATCGTTCAAGAATTGTGAAGTTTATTGTTATTTCTTTCCATGTGAATAAAGCTAATGGTTATGTAATATTAATAAAAGTCATCAAATGTCTTTTGGTGTTGGTGTGAGTTATTTAAAAGAGGGTTCAGGACAATATGAAATTGTTTAGGGATTTTTGCTCATGGATTCTTTCTTAAGCTGCATTACATTAATTTAGAAGAGAATTGTCTGAGATTTAAAGAACTTGTTTCAAAATGAAAGGCACGTTCTCTTTGAATTCAATTCAATTATATCTAGCCCCTGTAAAGTGAACTGCATCAAAAAATGTTCAGGTTGTTTTTCATTCTTGTTGTCTGGGATTGTTATATAGACTTAAAAAAAATCATTCTAACCACCAAGGAATCAACTTCTCCCAAGTTAGTGCTGTCTTTGAATTGTATTTGTATGGGACTGTTATTTGATCTTCAGAAAATTCAAAGCTGTGGTAGAAGCTATATTCAGATGCTTGGATTATAAACTTTATAGACTTTATCACATCCTGAGGATTCAGTCTTCTCCTATAAGCACGAAAGAATAGATGCGGTTAATTTTCTTTTTGCAGTATATGAATATGAAACCTTTTATGCTTCTTTTCTTCTGTAACTGTGATACAGTTTTGTATATGAAATCCGATCTTTTAGAAGAAAAGAGATTTCATTTGTTTATTTGATAAAAATGTGGCTGATGTCTTTTTAACTAGTGAAGATATTCTTACTGCACTAACATAAGTCTAGCCATTAGCTATCATAATGTATTTTTGATGGAACAATCAGAAACTAAAGTCTGGTTATCAGACTAACAATTTGATTGGTGTTAGGATGTTGTGAATAAGGGTAAGGGGTGTGATCACCAAAGAACTGTCAGTAGTTTTAAGTGGGCAATATTTTGAGCATTTATACATATGAATTATAATTTAGTTAAGTCAGAGTTACTGTTAGTAAGTTGACACTAGATGGGACTAGTCTCAAAATGAAGTTGTTAAAAGCCTAAGGAGCCAGTGACTATAACCTGATTTGGAGATGGTATTGTACATTTGTTTGGGTGTGATAGGTGCTAATTATAATCCATAGCAGTAGTATAAATTTCAATAAGCTCTTAAGATTAATCATTCAGTTTGGATTTAAGGTTCATAGCCCTTGCTGACTGTTAGATTGGGGGCAGGTCTGAAAGTTTGGACTCTGTAACCCATGCTGTCTATCATATTGGTTTGCATTGGTATGGATATAATACAAACTGGACTATTATAATCTGCAAAAAAAGTCCTGTTACCAAAACATGCTTTTACACTAGCAATCACAATGTAAAACATATGTCAGTATATATTGCATAGCAGTTGTTTTATTTTTTAGTCTTAATCATAGGACACAGGCAAGATAAGCTCTGAGTAGTATTACACAATGTCAGTGGTACAACTGGTTAAGAAATATACTTCCAAAAAACTACAACACACTGGATTAAAAAAAGAAGGCTTAATAGTCACTTCTTGTGCAATTTGGCTTACTGGATATGAATACAGTCTGCCAGGGAGTGAGATGTGCAGAATACAAATAATGGATCTCCCAGTGAATCCTCATATGATTAAAAATTTTAGTTTGAATTAAATAGCTTAGAACTAGAGATAAGGGTGAGACACCTGAAAGCAATTGAGATGAGAGATCAGCTTCAGCATGAAGCTGTGCAGGAGGAGAGGAGGCATTAACATGAACGTGGAATGTACAAGAATAAGAATGAACAGAAAGTGAAAGCAATTGATAGCTTGAGAGAGTACTTATTATCCATTGGCAGAAACATGAGTAGTAGGGAGGGAATCTCAACCATAGATATCAGGGTCTGTAATAAATTATTTCCTAGACTTAAAGAGGAGGTTGACTTTGATATTTTGATTCCAACATTTGACAGTGTGCATAATCAGAACCATAACATGATCAGACCTAAACTGACCAACGAATATGTGTGAGGTTTAAAACTATTATGGTCTCAGTTAATGCTAGGCATGTTTTAACTCACTCAAGCCTAAGATGCCCTTTTAGTATACTTCCCTTTCACACCCATACTGTCTTATGGCATCCAGAACATTTTGTGGTCGGGGTTCATTAACTAAGTGACTTCCCAGCTAATAATAGGCAGCATTAGAAAGGAGAAGTGTGCTAAGCCAGTCCAAAAATGCAGTGAAGCCGTGTGGTCAATTTCTGAAGCTAAAATGCATGGTGACTGAGTTTTATGTCACTAATGACAGAGGGACAATGTGTGTGTGTGTGTGTGTGTGTGTGTGTGTGTGTGTGTGTGTGTGTGTGTGTGTGCGTGCACGCGCATGTCTGTATATCTCTATGTTATTCTGAATGGATCTAGTGTGTGTGTGTGTGTGTGTGTGTGTGTGTGTGTGTGTGTGTGTGTGTGTGTGTGTGTGTGTGTGTGTGTGTGTGTATGTCTGTGTGTGTGTGTGTGTGCTTGTGTTGCTTATGTGTGTGTGTGTGTGTGTGTGCTTGTGTTGCTTATGTGTGTGTGTGTGTGTGTGTGTGTGTGTGTGTGTGTGTGCGTGTATGCATGTGTGCATGTGTGTGTGTGCATGTCTGTATATCTCTATGTTATTCTGAATGGATCTAGTGTGTGTGTGTGTGTGTGTGTGTGTGTGTGTGTGTGTGTGTGTGTGTGTGTGTGTGTATTGTCTCAATATTGACAAGAAGGACACTATTTTCCTTAAAAACTAAAATATTGTCCCTCTGTCATTATTAGAATGCTTTTTATTGAAACTGGCTTAGAGAAATATTGCTAGTTGTTTGCTAGTAGTTACGAAAATAGGCAACATTTCCATATATACTTACTATTTCAAAAACTGAGTGACTTACAAACTGTAGCATGACATTAAGTGAAAGTAGATTTTGTTGAAGGAAACTGTCTTTCATATTTACAGTGTAAGTTACACATCTTGAGAGACATCCAATATTATTTGTTTCGCTAATTATACAATTACGCATATGTAAATGTCTCAATAAATATGCATTTATATAGGAATCTGTTGTCATGTGAAAACTTACGCCTGGTTAACAAAAATGTCCTAACAATATATGTCTAAGGTGTACATTTTCAAGATATAAAAATGTATAAAACTTTACAAAAAAGCAAAATTTGGGATTTGTGTTATCACTGTAAAGAATACTTTTTTTTTTTTCCAATAAATTTTTATTCAGTATATAAAACAGACAATTAGGAGTTTTATACATGTAAATTGAATTGCATAGGAATATTGCAACTCTTACAGAAGAAAACAATCATTCAGGAGAGTTTACATATAACAATGATAATAAAACATTACTAAATATGTACACTATATACACGTTAGGCATCCTGAAAAAAAAAAAATATATATACCATCTTGAAACAATACTTAATGAGACGACATTAACTATTGATAATATTTAACACTTTTTCTAATACTAAATTCTTTAAAGCTTGTTTTTTTGGACTTCTAACTATGTTCCCCTGTGCATTAATATATGAATAAGCCATTTTTTGAAAAGTTGTCCAATTTAATTTGGTTCGATCAAGCCAATTATGTGTTATATAAAGTTTTAATAAGGAGCAAATAAAGATAATAACATGAATATCTGATTTTGAAAGATGAATTAAAGGAATATGAAGAATTGCAAATTCCCAGGACAACGTAGACTTATGGTATCCCATTCTCTGTAGTCTGACTTTCAGGGAAGTCCATAATCTATGAGAAAAATGACAATACCACAGAATATGGAGAAGATCAGCTTGGGGGTGATAACAACATGTGTTGATGAAGATTTGTTTGGATTGAATTTGCTTAGTTTATAAGGGGTATAATAGGCATCATTATTAATCATTAATTGCGTATATAATAGTTTTTTGAAAGGGATACATTCCTTTGTATGTTTGATAGCCAAAAGTTTTTGTGATTCCGAAATCTGAGAATTGTAATTCATCCATGTATTAGATAAAAGACAGTCGCTTTCTATCATTAAGGTCTTTATCAATTTGTAGGAATTTGAAAGCATTTTATCAGATGAAGATAACATTTTGATAATTGTATTGAGATTATTCATTTGATGTTCTATGGGGTCTATACGTGTAAACTTATTTATGATTGTTAGTCTTAATTGACGCAAAATTGGTGAATAATTCCAATTAACTTTCAACAACTTACACCAATCAGGTATAGATAGATCAAGATGTTTCAAAATGTCTCCAACTTTTAACTTTTTTATAAGAGGATATTTTGTTAAGTTAAAAGGTTTGTTATCAATCATTATATTTGGATTTAGATGAATTGGTTGCATAAAATGAGAAATCTTATCTAAATTACACATTTTTAGTAAAGATTGAAAGGCTTTAATCTTTTGCTTAATAAAGATGGATAAATTTTTGGTAGGAGTGTTGTCTAAAGAGATAAAAGGAAGAGCTTCTGGGTTTATATTTTTTGAAATGATGTAATTATACCATATTTTTATCCATAAAGAGTGATTTATATGTGCATTATTTTTGGAATTAGATATGGTGAAAAGTTTGTTAGAAGCAACTATCAGATAATAGAGATGTATGTTAGGAAGACCCAAACCCCCCTTGTCTTTAGAAGCTAATAGTCTGGAATATGAGATTCTAACAGATTTGGGGAACCATAAAAATTTAGCCAAAACTTTGTTTACAGAGTCAAAGAAAGATTTCGGAATTATTTGATCAGATGACATAAATTGGTAGAGGAATTTAGGCAAAATATTCATTTTAATTATTGCTGCTTTTGATAAAAGCGAAAGATTTAGATGTTGCCATCTGTTTATATCAGTCAATATTGAATTCCAAATTTTTTATATATTATTTTGAGAGGATGATTTATTATTGTGCTCTAAGTTGATACCTAAATATTTTATATTATAGGTAAACTGAAACTGATTGTCCGGAAAGAGACAAATTTTATGTACTAAATGATTTAAAGGGAATATATAGGTTTTAGAGGAGGTTAAGAGATAGTTTGAAACAGAAGAGAAGTAATCAATAGAGTTAATTATTTTTCTATAATCAGAAATAGGAGTTTGAAAATAAATTATTAGGTCATCAGCAAAGGCTGAGAAATAAATTTTGGTATTAAGTATTCTAGGGACATTGTGAAAAGTATTTTGAGTAATATATAACAATAAGGGTTCTAAATAAATATTAAAGAGAAAAGGAGACAATGGACATCCTTGTCTTGTACCTGTAGTAATCTTTATAGGTGAAGAAAAGTGACCATTAATGTAAAGTCTAGTATACATATCTTTATATAATATTTTAATGAAATTTAAGAAGAATGGAGGAATATTAAAGCAAGACATAGTCTGAAAAAGAAAATTCCAGCATACTCTGTCGAAGGCGTTTGATGCATCCATGATCAGAGCATATACTGGGTTTATGTCTTTCTTAATAAGATGAATGATAGTCTCTAAGGACAAAGTGTTGTCCCAAGCATGTCTACGAGACATGAAGCCAGATTGATCTTGAGAGATAATTGAGGGTAAAACTTTTTTCAATCTATTAGCCAAAATAGATGATAAAATCTTAATGTCTACATTTATTAAAGAAATTGGTCTATAATTGGCTGGGTCAGATTTATCTTTATTACTTTTCAAAATTAGGATAGTTTTAGATGTATTCCAATGTATATCTGAGATGTCGTTGAGTCTTATATGATTATATACCTTGAAAAGAAAGGGAAGAATTACCATTTTAAAGGTTTAGAAGAATTCCGGAGTGAACCCGTCAGGGCCAGGAGATTTAGCTGATTTGAGATTGTCAATTGAATCTGAGATTTCTTGTAAGGATATGGGAGCTGAGAGTAAATTTTGTTGTTTATCATTTAGTTTAGGAAAATGGAGAGAATCTAAAAAGGTTTCTATGTTATTCTCTTTACCAACGTTAGAAGAATTTGAATATAAATCAGTAAAAAGAGTAGTAAAGAGTTGAATAATTTCTTCATCTGTGTTATATAATCTATTATTATAAGATAAAGATGTTATGTTTGGTCTGTTAAAGTTAATTTTAATAATTCTAGCTAGTAGTTTAGAGGGGACCTGAGCCCATTCAGAGTATGAAGCAAGTAGCTTTTGCTCAATTAAAGATAGATTTTGTTGATGGAGCAAAATTAAATCTTTTTGGTCTTCAAGAATTTGCTTTTCTATGGTATAATCATGTTTCATCTTAAGTTGATTTTCCAGAGTAAGAATTCTAGACTTTAAAAACTCTTCTTTTTTGGAGTAAATTTTTTTAAAATAGGCTGCTTTACTGATAAATAATCCTCTTAACCTTGCTTTACATGCAGCCCATTGTATGTCATAAGGGATATCTGATGTTTCCAGATTGGCTTCCATTTCCTGTATAATTTCGGAACATTGTTTACAAATTTCATCATTTTGAAGTAAATTATTATTTAAAGACCATTTATTCATATTGCATTTATTTTTTGTATTATTATTTATGTTTAGTTTTAGGAAAATTCTCGAATGGTCTGAAAAGAATCTAGGTTCAGTCTTGAAATCTAAAATATATTTTGAGATAGATTCAGAAATTAGAAAAAAGTCCAGTCTGGACCATGAACGATAACATTTAGAGTAGTATGTATAAATATCACTTCTATTTGGGATTTTAACAGTATGTATTGGGTCCATTAGACTATAATCTACCATCAAATCATTAAGAGCCATAGTAGATTGATAGTTATCGGAAACATTGGAGCGTGAGCGGTCAATATCTGGGTTTATTACTGCATTCCAATCTCCACCTATTATAATATAGTGGTCTTTATATGATGTGAGAATTTTATGGATTTTTAAAAAAAACAAATGTTGTGAATTACATGGGCCATATATGTTTAAAACTAAAAGAGGTTTATCAAGACCATGAACGGAAGTGGTAAATAAACACCATCTACCATCATTATCAAATTTCTCATCGATAATGTTCCCCAAGAATTTTTGTTTAATGATTATTGCTACACCTCTGGAATTCGATGAGTCCCCTGAGGCTACAATCTTTCTAATCCATTTTTTATTCATCTCTTTATTCCAATCAAGTCTAGGAATATGGGACTCTTGAATAAAACAAATATTGACCTGTGATTTAAAAATCAAATGGAACAATAATGACTTTTTTGCTTTGTTTTGAATACCTCTAACGTTCCACGAATCTAATATTAAATCAACTGGCATATTCTACGCAAACTATTATTATTAATGCTGTAGTGAAACCATAGAGTGAAATCCAAACATCTCTAAACCAAAATATTTGGAGAAAAATAAATAAAAAACATATTTTAATTGGCTAGTATTCAAAAATGTCACCACATTAACAAATATCTCCTGTAAATGAAAAATAATATCAAAAATATTATAAGATGTATTTATATCCTTTATCCTAACCCTAGTGCCTATCCACCAAACACCTAATGATAAAGGAAGATCAATTGTAAATGAATTAAAATGTGAAATTTTAGATAGTAAAAGTACGAAATTTACATAAAGAATATTCAATATTAGCCTAACAAAAATCAAAATCAGTAATACACTACTAACCCTATTTACAAAACAAACTAGGTTCAAGATGTCCAACATACTCAATCCCTACTTAATCTGTTTAACTACAAGCTCCTATTTTTAAGTAAAAATATATGGTGATAAAATGAATTTCCTCAAATATTTAACAAACCAGCATAGCGTATATTATGGTAAAAATAAAAGATATTAAATAACATATATAATAATAAAAGATGAATATATTTGCATTACTGTATATGTTAATAATTCTATGAGAGACTATCAGTAAATATATCAATTTTGGGCCAGTACCTAATTATATATGAAAAGATAACTATAAATAAAGTAAAATAAAATAAGAATACACATTTACCTGTATCTGTATAATTCACTATAATGAATTTGTCAGTGTTCATATATAAATAACTAATACAAAAAATGTCCGAAGTTAGAGTATAATCATTTAAAATTTTCTCTAATATAGCGATTGTTATTCCTAGGAGACTAAATTATATAAATCAATCTCATATAAATGTAAGTTAACTGTTTAAAACTGCTTCTGTTTAGTCACATTCCTCAGTATTTCTATTGTATAATGAATATACTTTGTCGCCATCTAGTGGTAAAATATGTATACAATTAGAAACTACTGGATACTGTTTTGTCCCTTGAACATTATTATACATTTATACATTTTGAAGTGTTCATTTTAACAAGTTTTTATCATTAGATCAGTTATAAATAGAGTTATACTGTCCTTTTAAGATATATGTACGCAGTAAGACAACAGATTATGAAATATTCCGATCCCAAAAAGCATTCTCCTATAAGTATCTATGTTAAACCAAACTAAATAATCCATAGTTTATAACATTCAACCCAATACACCTAAATATTTATAATATATCCAGCAAGATTTAATTTAGTCTGTCTAAGGTTTTTAACTGAGTGTAGTACTTTGCTAAGCATAACTTTATATGTACAATCCCCTTATAATACATTTGCTATAATGCATCAAACTATTGAACAACTAAGCATACATTAAAGTTAAAATGAATAATTCTAACATTACTTTATATTTTGTAATGTAATATACTTGTTACACTATTGCTGTGTGGCTACAATGAAAGGACTGACCTGAATTATTGTTTTATACGTAAGTCCGCTTTGATCTTGAAAGCCTTTATTCACCCTGAAGCTTCAATAAGATAAAAAGCAGATGATCGTTGGCATTAATGTAGGACAAGCATTGTAAAAGTGAATAAATCTTTGTGGTATGTTTATTATCCTTGTACAAGTGATGATATATGTGTAAGACAAGTTTTCTGAAGACTACTTCCTGGTTACAATAAGCGCCACTGTATATGCGAAGCCAGCAGCAGTCCGATGTAAATGATGACGTCACTCACGTCTTCTGATACTTCAAAGAAGGTGCGAGCTGCGCTAATTGAAGCAGCTGGTGTTGCCAGCAGAAGATTTTCTCCTCAAGTGTTCTCGAGAGGTGAAACTTTCCCTCCAACAGCCATATAGTTACAAAAGGGAACTTTTTCCCCTTTTTTTCTTTTTTTTAAATGCAAGGCTACAAAACACTGATGTATTATCTTCGTGAAACACCAAAGAAGGAAGCAAATAACCACATGACAGTTCAGAAATCATTACAACCACACCACACAACTGCAATGCATATACCATTGTAGGTATATTAATCCTTGTTAGAATCAAATAAAAAGATGTCTATATTTCATTTAACTTGTTGGGAAGAATAAAAATAAGCTTAGATAATAACAGATATAAATGTTTTCAAGCATGAACCATGACTGTAATATTAAAGAATAGGAAGCAAATAATTATATGACAGTTCAGAAATCATTTTAACCACACCACACAACTGTTTTGCATATACCATTGTAGGTATATTAACCCTTGTTAGAATCAAATAAAAAGATGTCTATATTTCATTTAACTTGTTGGGAAGAAGAAAAATAAGGTTAGATAATAACAGATATAAATGTTTTCAAGCATGAAACATGACTGTAATATATCTCATTTGAAATACATTCAGAGTAACAAATTATGATACATTGTCTGGAATCTTTTTAAATGTTTTAACAAAAATATCTTTAGCCTCTATGGGATCAGAACACACAAATCTCCTGTCATTAAATGTAAAAGACAAAGTATTTGGATAAGACATACAAAATCTTATCCCTCTTTTTATCAAGTCAGCACAATAAGGAGCAAGTTTTTGTCTATTTAATTTTATTTGAGAAGGAAGATCTTGGGAGAATGACAGTTTGTGAGACTTACAAATAAATTGCTTTTTACTTTTAGCAGTCTCCAGGATTTGGAAAGTATCTTGAAAGTTTAGTAACTTAGTATAAATAATCCTTGGTGCAGAGGAATCTTGTCTAGAACGTAATGCTCTATGTGCTCTCTCAACAATTATAGATTTTGAGGATGTTTCACAGTTTAGCAGTGTTTTAAAGATGTCTTTAGTCACAGATAATAGGTTTTTATTGTCATAAGACTCAGGCAAACCACGAATAATGATATTATTTCTTCGACTTCTGGCTTCTAGATCCAGCAGTTTAGATTGAATATCTGAAATAATCTTATCTTTAGATTTAAGAACAGTTTCCAATGTGTCAGTTTTTATCTCTAAAGCTGTATTTCTATTTTCTATCATATCCATTCTGTCATTTATTTGTTTTAAAGTTTTACTAAAGTCAGCAAACTGTTCTGAAAAGTTTTGGATAGCAATTTGGATAGGTTTTAATGCTACTTTTAATTCCTCTAGGTGAAAGTTTGAATCAATTAAGTCTTTGTTACTTACTTTGGTAGTTTCAGCAGATTGTTTGGATGTCCTTAATCTTTTAGAACTGGAGTCTTTTTCAGGAGAGAGCATTGAAGAAAATTTGGCCTTTGTAGGTTGAGTCTCCATGGAGTCAGATTTTGTAGCCATGCCCAGAAATGAAGTGCACTTGACAGGATATCAGGATCCAGGAATAGACAGGAGCAGCAGGTGACCAAACAGATGTAATATCAGAGTTGTTCTGAAGTAAAATAAATCCCAGGATAATAAATTCCGAGCCAAAAATAATCCAGTTATGTAGAAAATGATTTAAAAAATATTTTTTCTAAAAAAACTGAGGAAAAAGTTTGTTATAAAGTTATAAAATCACAAAAAGTTAAGTAGCTGTGAGGAGCTCTATGAGTAGGGACTAGTCTAGTCGGCAGCCATCTTGGAAAGCCACTGTAAAGAATACTTCTTACTGTTAATATTGCAATTTGTACAGTTATAATAGCTTTTATCACTCACAGAATATTTGCATTTGTTTATCTTACATTTTTTTGTTTATTTTTCAGAAAATTCTCTGGAATATAAGATATGTGTAGGCTGCTAGAGGTGTGGCATTCCACAACATGTAGGTGTTAATGAGTTATGTAACTTATCTTTATTTTGATTGTAATAAAAAAGTGTGTCATTTTTAAATATTTTAACCTAAAAGCTGATGTGTATAGAAGAAAAGTATGGATGATTAAGAGAACAAAAGATAGCATCACTGATTTAATTGCAGAAATAAGTATTTATTTCCATAGGTCTGTAATTGATGTCAAGTTACCTAATCTAAAATGATATGAGACCTTCTAAGAAGGGAGCAAATAGTCGGTACTTTGCCCAAGGATATGTTATTGGTTTACAGACTGGGAATGTGCCTCAGAAGGGTAGAAAAGGGTGAATTGTATTCAGAAAGCAGGGAACAATCTCAGAATAAGGCTGTACATATAGCACTGCACTTCATTGCAAGGAGACAGATCAAATTATTTTTGAAAAGGCATTTACACATAATCTGTTAAATATAATAGCAGCATCCAAAGAAAGGTTTTATTCAAAGTTTTATTCTGAATGATGGGATATAATAATGTTATGTTTTTGCCCCTCTGGCTGCCCATGATATTACTTGATAATGCATTTGATGAATTTGAAAAAGTAAGCAATGAAACACCATAGCTATGAGATTACACCCCTCACATAATCTATTAAATATAATGGCAGCATCCAAAGAAAGGTTTTATTCAAAGTTTTATTCTGAATGATGGGATATAGCAATGTTATGTTTTTGCCCCTCTGGCTGCCCATGATATTCCTTGATAATGCATTTGATGAATTTGAAAAAGTAATCAATGAAACACCATAGCTATGAGATTACACCCCTTACGTATGTGGATAATTGGCTGGTATTAGTTACCAGACTTGACACATTAAAGAAACAGATATAATACCAGATATAATTATGCATGAATATGACTCCCCAGTAAAGGTTAACAGGACATAATTAATAGTTTATGACAAACAAAGTGTTAAAGTCCAAGCATTTTTTAAGAAAGAAGGCTTTACATGATGTTTCAAGCTTCTCATTTTGGAAATAATGTATTTAAATAATGGTTCCTAGTATCAAATAGAACATATGCTAAATCCAGGATTGAAAAGATATGATATAGTCTACAAAACTGACTGCTTGGTAGTGTGATAATACATTTATTGGGTGCTGAGTAGGGTTTGCAGCATGGGTATGGTATGTCAGAGAAAGCTTGGGACAATACAAGTCTTTATAAAGAATTTCAGGAATGTATTTGGGCAGTCAACATCATTTTCTGATATTTATCTTAGGAAGGAATTAAGGATATAAAATGAAAGAATGCTGCTTGACAGCCATTTCAAAAAGATGAATAAGGATGATGAGGCCTACTAATACAATAAGTATTAAGAATAATTTGAGGCAAAGAAGAAGTGATGGGTTATAGGTCAGATAAGCAATTGCATAATATTAAGAATAATTGACAAAATTCATAAGGAAGATAGCTTTCAGGCATTTTGAAAATATCTGCAGAAAAAAAAATCACATTAAGTTATAAGAACATCTCACACTTAATGAATATTGTTAAGGAATTCTGGAGGCTTAAATAAGATAAGGAAATTAAAATGACCTGCCTTTTAAATTTTTAAAATGTAACATGATCATGAGGGTAAGCCCACTAATTTAAAGTGCAGTGATCTAAGGTTGAAATATATGAACTACACTTTTGAGGTATTTAAAGGGGCAAAACAGTATACTAGAATCAGAGTAGAAAATGAGATAGTTGGCCCCTGTAATAAATAATATGATCTTGTGCATGTGATTGCAAAAATGCCCCTTATACACAATGGAAAGGAAGTTCATATAGGAATACGTTGCTGGCATAGATTATAAGAGCATTTTAGTGAGGATTGGAAGCAGCTTGTGACATTACCCTTTTACCAACATAGATAAGCACATGATCACAAGTAATGAACTAGCTCTATCACTGATGAAGAAAACTAGACAAGTACATAGAAAAATAAAACTATATTTACAAAATGTGTAACTTTTTGAATAAAATATACCCTGAGATTCATTGCACAGACTGTTCCATGTAGGAACACAGCAGCAGTGCACCCTACATATTAATGAGGGCATGCTGCTGTATTCCTACACCTACACAATCTGTGTACGAGAGCAGGGGGCATGTATAAGTCCTGCATGGACAGTTAAACATGCCCCCTGCACTCAGAAAGTGCCTTAAGGCACTTTTAAACAAGGAAGTAGCATAATATTACAGTCTGGCTTTAATAGTATGCATTATTTCAGTGTCCATGGACACTGTAATGTAATACTAGCATGTCAGTGTCTGTGGACATTGAAATAAGAAAAAAAAAGCACACAATCCCTAAGAAGTAAGCCGCATAGTACATGACTGTCCCCAGAATGGCCAGATCCCTGCCCCACATGCCTGTAACCTGCTGATAAATACATGTAATAATTTAATATTTCTTTTTTCTTTTTTTTTTTTTACAATAAAAAAAAAGGTTTAAGCACAGCGCAGCAGGTATGCACACTGTGGCACATTGCTTAGCCCAGCTTAAATACTGTTTGAGAGTCAAATAGAATTCTGAAGCAGAAATCCTTGTTGCTGATGTAGCATAGTGGTTACAGTACTGATTTAGCATGTCAACCATGCACAGTTTGAATCCCAACTCTGGCTTATGTGTGGAAGTAATTACAAATTAATTTTTATGAAGTGGAATGATATTTGTAAATCAAATACCTCATGTATGGTAGTGTAGGGCTGGGAAAATGCCATAAGGAAATATAAAAAGATTTTTCAATTTTCTTTGAAATAAGTGTTTGCGGCCAGGTAAGTTGACATACGCGTCACTTAGCTCATAGCAAACCCGCTTACAACTGCCTTAATCATTCTGTATCCAACAGCCCCTGTTCTGCCTAGCAACACAATAATTAGCCTTTAAAATCTTGAACCCAGGACCCTACACACCATATCAACAGCAATCTACCACTAAGCCATACATATGTGTGATGTTTTTTAAACATATCATTCAGTAGAGTCATTCAACAGTAGGGAAAAGATTCTGTAGGATTAGTTAATTTTGTATATATATATATATATATATATATATATATATATATATATATATATATATATATATATTTGTATGGAAATGCATATACACATGGACAAATAAATACATAATACATGTAGGGATATAATATGAAATATATACATATGGAAATACATGTATAGATAGAAAAGTAAATCAATATATACAGATATATCTATGCACATATATATATATATATATATATATATATATATATATATATATATATATTTACATATATATGTATCGGAGTTGCACATCAGATCCATACCCCAAACCTCTTACTGTAACAATTCTGTCCAAAGGATGTCAAAATGGGTGTCAAGGGGCGCAACATAGGAACATCTTTGAAATATTGCTCTTATCCCTCTCACTCCAGGAGCAACTATTCTGTCTTGCAACAAAGGTCTCAGTCCTACCAAGTCTGGAACCCAGGGCCCTAGACATCACAGCCAGGGCAATGTATCACTACATCATGTGAGTTCTTCAAAACACTGATGTTTTTCCAAACATATCAGTCAGTAGAGTCATTCAACAGTAGGGAAAATATTCTGTAGAATCAGTCAGGTTTTCTATATATACATGTATTTATGTATGGTGATGCATATATGTGGACAAACAGACACAGAGATATACATGTAAGATATATACATATATACATAAACATATATATATATATAGAAAAGTATATAAATACATATACACATACATACACACACACACACACACACACACACACACACACACACATATATATGTGTGTGTGTGTGTGTGTGTGTGTGTGTGTGTATGTATATATATATATATATATATATATATATATATATATATATATATATATATATATGTATATACATATGTATATCAAAATGTATAACAGCTACAGACAAATGCAATCTGAGGGTCATGCTGCTCAACACTAGAAGTCTAAATCTCAAAAGGCATTCACTCAAAGTACTCCTTATTCACAAAGGATGCGCACACATCCACACTGGTAGCTCAACATAATGCATCACAGATACTGCAGGTGTAGCTAACATAGGGTAAGACTGAAATTCAAGTCATAGCCTACTGTAGGTCCCCAACCATATCCCAAGAATCAAACCTCACATTTATAAGTACCCTGGAGAATATTACTGTCCAACCTAACACTATCATACTGGTTGACCTCAACTACCCCTCCATTAACTCTGAAAGCTACCCATGTATCAATGGACTTGCCCAATGTTGCCTGGAATGCATCCATTCCAATGGCCTGGACCAGCTCATTTCTACACCCACTACAGGTAGCAACATCATTGACCTAGTCAGTACTAACATGAGTGACTGTTGCTGTGCACCAATAGTCAACTCCACCACGGTTAGATCTGACCACAATGTCATCACCTTAGAGATCCACATTTCTCTCACCCCCCTGCAAAGGTAACAACCATGACAAACCTTTCCAAAGCCAACTTTGGCCTCCAAAGATCACAGGTGGTTAACTTCATGGCACCCTTGCAAATGGAGATTAGTTGCATGACCTCCAAACATACACCAATGCAGTATGAACACGTACACAAATGCATGGATTCCACCATACCCAATATAAACAAGACACTCCCCTCCTGAAAAGGGAAGCCAATCTGGTGGTCCCCTGCCCAAACATCTCTACAACAGAAGGAGGAAACTGATCTGGAATAAGGTGAAGACCCAAGACTGGAAAAAAACCCTTATCAGCCACAACGAAAAGATGAGATTCCTCATGAAATACTCTAAAGTTAGCTGTGAAAACAGAACTGCAGCACACAGTAAAGACATCCACAAGGCCTCCTCTAGTTATGTAAACAATCTCCATGGCAATACCAACATGTGCTCTGAGCTACTGCACAATGTTAATTCCTATACTGAGGAAGCAGATATTTCCAATATACTGGCATACAGATTTAGTGGCAACTTTACCCCTTTCCCCACCCCCAAAGGACCAATCACAGTACCAGTCCACTGCCAGGCACTGAGTAGTACTGCAGCTTGGGTTAAAACACCACTGTCCAAGGCTAAGTATACAGCTTCTATTGGACCTGGGAATATCCCAGGCTGCCTTCTGCACGAACTACGGAGTGAACTGGCACCTCACCTTTGTGCCTTATTCAATCACACCCTCACCTTAGGCTTTGTCCCTACTGACTGGTGCACTGCTACAGTTATCCCTCTCCACACAAGAGGAGTGGCTGGAGACCCTGGGGAGTATCACCCCATTAGCATGACAAGGCTGCTATGCAAAGCTATGGAACACATTATCATGGACCTAAGAAACAGGGATATGGGAATCTCCAAAGACAGTATCCCACACAATTTGCTTTTGTGAAGGGTAGATCATGCCTGTTCAATCAACCTGGTTGACTTCTTTAAGTCAGTCACCAGAGCTGTGGATGAAGGCAAGGTGGTTCATAAAGCCTACCTCAATCTGGCCAAGCCCTTTAAAAACATTCTTCACTCAGGGTTCATGGATAAACTCACTAAGCTATGCATCAACCCTTATAACAGTAGGTGGGTTGCAAACTGTCTCACAGATAGAACACACAGTGTGAAAGTAGCTGAGCCCAAGTCAGACTGATGGCCAGTCATGTGTCGAGTTCCACAGGGTTCGGTCCTGGGACCTCACCTGTTTGGTACCAACTTCTCTGAAGTCCATGCCAACATGAAGGGACTTTGGTTGACAATGTTTGCAGATACACGTTGGGAGCTATTAACTACCTAAGTGATGCTGATGTCCTACAGAAAGGCCTCACTGAGACCAATGACTGGTGTCAGAGCCATGGCCTTAAGCTTAATGTCAATGAATGTGTAGTCATCCTCCTTTGGGATGTCAGTTACTACAGGGATGTTACAGCACCAAAAATCAGACACCAGTGTGAAAGTGCATACCCACAACCAATTCCACCACAGTCACAGTCACATGCCAGTAGGTCAGGTGAACAATAGAGTATATGGACTGTGTGAAGAAATGCATAATAGTTTTCCAGTCCCACACTACTCCTACATATAGTGGTCCATGTCTCAGTGTAGTCTGAATCCTGACCGTAGTACAGGACACATCTCAGTCTGCTGCTACAAAGGCATACAGCCAATAGACCAGTAGACACTGGAGCAACATGCACAGTCAGATAAAAAAGGAGCCATAACACTTATATCTACCCCCTCCATAGACAGCCAAAATAACATGTACACATGACATGTGTATGCAATCCCAACAGTCTGGCAACAATCGCCAGACATGCACAGACCTCCGAAATGTACAGTTCACCTCATAATGTACAGGCTCAGGACTGATATCTATGGCCTCTTCCCTGTAACATGTTTGTGGGTCTACTACATCACTGGGATGGTAGGAGGAATGCAGGCAAGAAATAATGCTACTAAATACGTCTGAGCCTCATAGTCCATGATATCTGGACAAAGTCTGACATAATTTGAGGACAGAGGCACAAACACAGGCATAGATTGGACATATTGGTGTCAGAAACCTAGACAGTTGCTGATGTCACTGGGTTTGTTGTAACATATCCTTTATGAGGAATATGAAGGCAGCTATACCAATGGAGTTTAGTATTTACTGACTGCACTCCCCAGAGTCTCTGACTGATTTTCCAAGGACAACAACTGTCTGAGGAACAGACAAAACATAACAGGCAAACATGTGACCAGTCTGTAGACAGCATGGCAGTGGAGAGGTATGTCAGAGATATATCACTGTCAGACATGAAGTCACTCACTAAATGCATGTCCACACAAACCCTGTCAACCTATCAACCCACCATGTATATAACAGCACTGATGATGATACAGAATCTGTTCACAATTCTGGATATATGCCCCCCATGTTGTTGTGCTGTCTCCTGTGAAGTATTCCCACCTACTGTCCATGAATCTGGAGCCCACCACCTCTGTAATGTCCTCACACAGGAAAGTAATAGGGCCAAGGCCCACATGATGGACATCCCATCTGTTGGAGCTAGCAACAGTACCCAGGCCCACAGCACAAAACTCTGTGGGCACCTACATAGGTGTATGGCCTTAGCAATAGTTGACATTTGCACATCTGCACAGAGGACAGACTGAAAGTAGACAGCAAACTTGTTATGCATTAGGATGAATGACCTGAAGGATAAAAGTCTGAAACTAAAATTCATGCCATTACTACATGCCAGCAGTCCTCAACGACATGGGCAAAAAACATAGTACTCTACAGTTAATATAATAATATCATATTAATATCCAATAGGAGATACATAAAAACATAAAGCTGAAGCACCAAGAACAAGATAGCGTAGTACTCAGAGTCCCAGCTCTGCATGCAGAGGTGCATGGTTGGAGTACTACAATAGGCAGTCTAATTTTACATGGAAAAGCAGTGTCAACAGTACTAATTTCATAATACAATATGTGTGGAATCATTTGTCAATGATTGTACTGTAGCTGGTGTAACATGCAAGTGTAAGTACATATAAAATGTGACACTACCCATGTATAAAAAATAATAAATAAAAAAAATGTGATACTACCCATGTATACACAAGTGTCCTGTATAGTATAGTCACACCCCTTGCTACTGTAATGCGAGCACATAAAAGCATGTTATGTACAGGGCATTAAATAAACTTATTACATGATGTCATTACTCTGTTATTGTATGGGAATGTAATGTGAGCAATGGTTACCAGGGCTGAGCTATGCTTAGTAGGATTAAACATTGCTTAAATATGAATGATAACCAGTAGTTAGCTCTGCCAATCATATTTCTGCACTGGTAAGCATTGGTAAGCAAAGCCTGAACAGTTTAAGCGCCTATCAGTTTAACCAAGTTTTAGCACCACTTAGTGTTGTGCAAACCCACACAAACCCAGTTACAGCTGCTTAAAAGTGCCTTAATCAATGTGTATCCAGCAGCCCAGCTTCTGGCCAGTAACAAAATAATCAGCCATGCTCAGTCTTGAGCCTTGGATGCTATACACTATAGTCACAACAATTTACCACTAGGCTATCTTAGCTGTGAAAAGTTAGGATGTTTTTTTACAACATATCATGCAGTACAGTCAGTTTACAATAGGAAAGACACTCTGTGCAATGAGGAATGATTGTCTACAAATATATACATGAAAAAATATGTACATATATAGAGGGATAGATAGATATGTGTGGAGATGGGTCCCTATCTATTCGTCGACAATTCATTTCACTGACACTCATTTCGTCGACAGTTCATTTCGTCGACAGAAAGATGTGCCCCCTTCCCTATGTTAGGTGGGGCTTCTCCCCCCATTCACCCCTAGAGTGGGCTGTGCCCCCCACACCCCCTAACTATATATATCAACTCCAGGTTGCACAACATTGGGGAAGGGGCACATCTTTCTGTCTAATTTGCATTAAAATGAACTGTCGCATTAAAATGAGTGTCAGTGAAATGAATTGTCGATAATAGATAGGGACCTGGAGATATATATATATATATATATATATATATATATATATATATATATATATATATATATATATATATATATATATATATATATATAAATATACATAAATATATATATATATATATATATATATATATATATATTTAGATATATTACCAAGAAATACTGGTGCATGTATGTGTGTGTGTCTGTGTGTGTGTGTGTGTGTGTGTGTCTGTGTGTGTGTGTGTGTGTGTATATGTATATATATATATATATATATATATATATATATATATATATCTGTGTGTGTGTGTGTGTGTGTGTGTGTGTGTGTGTATATAAAAAAAAAAAAAAAATATCCCCGAATGGCAACATCACCGAAACAGATTCAGCAGGGCATACTTGTGCAAAAGTGCTTTTCACCGAAGAAGCACTTTTGCTTAAGTATGCCTGTTGCGGAGATCACGCTACAGTGGGGTAAGGGAAAATTCCCTTTTCCCCACTGTAGTGTGACCTTGGAGTGAGACTATTAAAGTAGGGGTGGGTGTGGGGGGGGCACAGCCCCCCATGGGGGGGGGTGAAGGGGGGCTTGCCCCCCTGCAAAAATGTAAATGTAATTTTTTTTTTAACACACTTTAACGAAAGCACTTTTTCGGTGAAAGTTCTTTCATTAAAACGTGTTTGGTGATTGTGAATTCCGAATATTGAACTTTTGTTCAATAGTCCTAGATCCATATCTATCGATATATATATATATATATATATATATATATATATATATATATATTTATTTATTACACAATTATATATATATATATATGTGCGTATATTTTATATATATAAATATATATATATATATATATATATATATATATATATATATATATATATATATATATATTTATATATATATGTATATATGCATACGTGTCTCTAAATGCCCATACAAACATATGCTGCTGATACACCATCCATAACTGGGGCAGCATGCACAGTTGGATATAAAAGGACCCATGACACTCACATCTGCCCCCAAGTCCAAATAATAAGTGAACAGTACGCTGCTGCAAAATCATGATAGGCCATACACAATGGCCAGACATATACAGTGACCTCTCAGCAAAACAACTACAATGGGTGAAGAAAGTAAACAAAAATACAAACAGCCAGTAATTCACGCAAGTTCATTTTACTCTGATGTATTTGCCAAAGCCTTAAAGGAGTAACACATTACAAGAAATACTTGCCTTAATTAGAAAACGCAATTAACACTTAAGTACATTTAAATACACAACCACTAATTACACTCCTTATTCAACCCCCTTGGGGATAAAGTATCACATTTAAAAACATACATTGTTTCTGTACATAACAATTCTTCTTTTATGACTGTTTGATCAAACCGAGAAACAGACTTTTTCCAAAGCAGTACCTTGCAACCCACTACACTTAATTACATGTATATACACAGCCTCTAATTACACTGCTCATTTAACCCGCTAGGGGATAATGTATCACATTTATAATTTTAAACTGGTTCTGTACATAAATGTTCTTTCATGACTACTACCCCCATGATGAGACTTATTAAAATGTACATCTATGGAACTGTCTTCTTTCTCATCAGTAATATGTCTCACATGTTCTAGCAGTCTAGTTTTAAAACACTTGTTACTCTCCACCACATAAAATAAGTTACAAGGGCATCTAAGAGCATTGTCCATAAACCAACCTCTTGACTGTACAGAGTCCCACATGTTGTCCACCCTTACCCTCATCAGGAATGACAGAAAGAAATAAAGGTAGACCCTAACTATCAACCTCCTACTGTATGGCATCTGTACAAAGCCTTACATAATTTGGGACAGAGGCCCAAAAACATGGCCATACCTGAAATATTGCTGTTATACACTGAGAATATTGCTGGTGTTGCAGGGTTTGTTGTAACATGTTTTTTGAGTGATATAAAGTCTGAAATAGAAATGGATGTTAGCATTTACTGATTACAATCACCAGAGTATGCTACTGATTTGCCAAGGACAACACCTGTCTGGGGAACAAACCAAACATAACAGACAAACCTCTGGCCATTATGTGAATAGACCTACAGTTGAGAGCTATGCAGACATAGAACTTTGTCAGGCCGAAACTCATGCAGAAGAAGCATTTTCAGACAAACCCTGTTAAACAAGCAGTATTCAAAATATATAACAGCAATACCCACATTCTGCCCCTATGTCTTGAATCTCCTCCACCATTTAGCTGACTAGTCTCCACAGGTCTTGTTCTAAGAGGTATTAACTCACAGATCTCCAGGATATCTTTCTCACAGGTAAGGGAAATGGCCAGTGCCTACATGCAGTATTCAGTTAAAGGAATGTGTTGCATGGCATTGGCTATTGGAATAACTACACAGCTGCTCTGCATGCAATCAGCAACTGGGGAACACCAATCAGTGCCCAGGCCATCACATGTTCATGAGCATTACCTACAAAAGACAAGCTGCCATCTATTCAAACCACCTCTGTCATAGACAGTCCATCAGTGCAATGTTGAAGTAGTGTGAGAGAAAAAGGATATATCTGTGAAAAATCCAGAAAAAAAAAGAAAAAAGGTATGTGAAACAATAAGCATGTAATTGAATGCAGTAGGTGGTCTGTAATAATGGAAAATAGGGGTTTGAAAGCATATGTCTCAACAAGACTTGATGTACTGATGCACTGCTGAACAGCACTGATGGCCAGAGCATGTGACTGTCTGTTGTGACTAGGCTAGCAACTGGGATGTTGTATATATCCATATGCCACCTGTGCATATAATTATGATACACATTTTGTCTTGTAAATATAAGACAACTATACAGAACATGTGCAGAGTACAGTACTGCTACAGATGTGTGCGTTGAACTGCATGTTATATATTGAGCTCATACCATTCAACTGTTGAGTGTTCTGCACACTGACCATATGTGCACCTCATATTTGTAGTCATTTATCAACAGAGTTATGTTATGTCTGTCAAATCTTGCCAAATCTGTGAAGACTGACATTACAACATCCCTCTTCATTGTCCTCTGGCTTTTCCAATTCGGGATTGCCACAGTGGATCATCTGTTGCCATTTCTACCTGTCCTCTGAATCTTGCTGTCTCACACCAAACACCTGCATGTCCTATCTCACCACATCCAGAAACCTTATCTGAGGCCTTCCTCACTTCCTCTACTGGAAGCTACATCCTTACCATCCTTTTCTCAATATACTCAGCTCCCCTCCTCAGCACAATTCCAAACTGATGTAATGCTGCCTTTCCAACTTTGTCTCATATCCATCCGACATGGCCTGAGCCTGTCATATACACATTGGTAAGCCTGTGCACCCATGTAACACCCAATGCAAATCATAACATCTGTAACTCAGCCATGTGCAGCTCTGACTCCTGCGTTTTTGTCAATGCCACTGTCTCCAACCCATATAACATATAACATTGGTGGTCTCATTATCCATTTGTAGACCTTACATATCACATTTACTGGTACTCATCTGTCATATATCACTCCTGACACTATTCTCCACCCTCTTCATTTTGCCTGTACTCTCTTTTTCACCTGTCCTCCATATTCCTCATTACTCTGAAATGTTGATCCCAAACATTTGAACACATCCACCTTTGCCAACTGTACCCCATGCATCCTCAACTTTCCGCTATCCTCCCTCTCATTCACACACAGATATTCTGTCCTAGTGCTGCTGACCTTCATTCCTCTCCACTCTAGAGCATATGTCCACCTCTCCAGGGTCTCCAAAAGCTGTTCCCTACTTTCAGTACAGATCATAATGTCATCTGCAAACAACATAGTCAATGGGGACTCCTGTATGATCTTGTCTGCCAACCTGTCCATCACCATTGCAGATCAGAAAGGGCTCACAACTGATCCCTGATGTCATCCCACCTCCACCTTAAACACATCCATCAATTCCAATGCAGACCTCAATGCAGTCACATCACACTTGTACATATCCTGTAACACTCTTACATATATCTCTTCCACTCATGACTTCATCACACAATACCACAACTCCTGTCTAGGCACCCTGTCATATACTTTCTGTAAGTCCAGAGAGACAGAGAGCAACTCCTGATCTTCCCTGTATTCCACCAGTAACAGTCTCAGAGCAAACATCACATTGGTAGTGCCCTTTCCAATCATGAAACCATACTGCTGACCAGTACTCTTCACCTCCCTGAGTAACCTAGCTTCCACCACTCTTACCATAATTTCATGCTGTGACTGGTTAATAGTATCCCTCTGTAGCTATCACAGCTCTAAACATCAACCTCATTCTTAACACCATATCCAAGAACTTTCTCTCCACTCCTCATGCAACCTCACACTTCCCAAAATATCAGTAAACAGTCTGGCTAACACACCACTGCCATTTCCGCTAAATAATCCCAAGCTTCTACAGGTGTGTAATGTGGACCAACAGGCTAGCCAGTATTCATCCTCTCCATAACTATCCTTACATCCTTCTTGTTAAGCAATTGCACTTCCTGATTCACCATACCCACATCAACCAACCTTCTCTGTCTCATTCTCTTCATTCATCAGCCTCTCAAAGTACACTGTCCATGTGCTCAACACACACTCGTCACTTGTGAGTACATATACCTCATCATCCTTTATTACCCTTATCTGCTGCACATCTTTCCTAGCTCAGTGCATCTGTCCAGCCAATCAGTACAATTATGTTCATCCCTCCTTAGTGCCCAACCTGTCATAGAACTCTTCTTATGCCCATCCTCAGCCTTTGCCACCTCTCTCTTTGCCATGCACATCATCTCCTCATACTCCTGCCTACGTTCCTCATCTCTTTGACAATCCCAATCCTTCTTCCCCAACCTCTGTCTCTGTATACTGTCTAGTACTTCCTCAGTCCACCAACAGGTGTCCTTGTACTGCTTCCTCCATCCACATGTCAACCCAAGCACCCATCTAGCTGTCTCCCTTACCAGCTCTGCTGTACTTAACCAGATATTTGTTAGATTGTCACTGCCACCCAGTGCCTGTCTCAAGTCTTCCCTGAACTCCACGTCACAAGCACACTTTTCCAATTCACGCCATTTGATCCTTAGTTCTGCCCCCAAACTCCTCCTCATCTCGATCACCAACGTCATCTCACTTACCAACATTCCCTGCTACCTAAATACACTTTCCCCATCACCACTTTACAGTCTCCAATCTCCTTCAAACTGGCCCTCCTACATTGGATATATTCCACCTGTGCGCATCTTACTCCACTCTTGTATGTCAGCCTATGCTCCTCCCTCATGTTATAGTGCATATGCCATGTCCATCCTTTAGGCAAAGTCCACTACCATTTCACCATCTTCACTCCTTTTAACACCATACATATACCCATGAATTCCCCAACCCCTCTGTTCCCTTCCCCAACATGCCCATTGACATCTGCTGCAATGACCAGTCTGTTACCCTTGGGTACAGTCATCATCATGTCATCCAACTGACGTCACATTTCTCTTTCTCATCCATCGAACAACCAACTTGCATAGCATATGCACTAACAACAGTCATCATTACACCATCAGCTTACATCTTCAGAAACATCATTCTATCAAACACGTATGTCATCCTCCAAAAACACTCTTGGCATACTGTTCCTTCAGCAGAAGCCCTACCCCCTTCCACCTCCAGTCCACACCTTGATAGCGCAATTGTGACCTGCCTACCATATACCCAGCCATGATCCCCTTCCATGTGGTCTCTTGCAACACACGCAGTATATCAACCATCCCTTGGCCATCATATCAGCTAGCCTGGTCCCTATACCACTCATGCTGCCAATATTAACAATTCTTATGCTCAATACCACCCCCTAGCCTTTCCCCTCTCTTCCTGCTATATGACCATTGGACATCCTCCAGGTGATGCCTGTCAGTGCAAACGCTACTGTGCTACTGAATGACTCAAGTATGCTACAGCACTATTGAGACACTGTCAATGCTTTTGTCCCATTGCACCCACGTATGCATGGCATCCTACAGATGTCCTGCTGTAACAGGTTGAGAGGAATGACTGCACAGCAAGAGTGTGACTTTAGTGTGCAATACTGACATAGAACAGACATGTATGTGAGGTATTAGCTATGCATATGTCAGTATGAGTAGGTGTATGTGTCCACCTCATGAAAACAGACACGGGATGCAAAATGTCAGTTAAAACAGCTGTACATGTACACGTGTGCAATCTTAGTTACTATGCACTCAAAAGAGTGACATTTCTACAGCTACTGGTTGTTGCATTGCACTGACACAGCCATGGTTAGTACAGTAAGCCTGATTATCATGACTAAATTGGAGAGGTTTCCATCTGTATTATGACTTTGTGGCCATGCCCACTATAGACAGCTGATTGAACAGATGCATGGCCGTATGGATTCAATAATACCTTACTTGTCATGCCTGCCTCCACCAATGTAGAGCATTACACAAACCACAGATATGGTCCCTATATTGGCTGTACAGGGAAAAGTAGGGGCAGGAACCAACCTGGCATCAAGTCAGCCATTGTCTGAATAAGCATATAAGGTCACAGGTGGATTACCCTAAGGTCAACTATGAGTACAAATTGGAGATATCCACCAAGGACAATCACAAGGTCATCTTCCCATATGTCTGCAATCTTGAAGGCAACATACCAACCCAACCTGTAATGGTGGCCAATCAGATCACATACACAACAACATAGCTACAGGCAAACTGATGCAGGTAGGATTAGGGCAAACATCCACACCTGACTTACCATCACTATAGGTGGATATGAACTACACCCACACCCCTCCCCTCATCACCAGTGAGCAGATACATATTGCCTATTAAAAGGCAACAAATGTAAGTATCCATGTGATGTCATATCATCCCTGTCTGCATCCTACATGAACTCAGGGAGGTGGTCCCAGCTGCTATACACACTGTAGTCACACCAAGCCACAGCACCATCCACACAGCATCTGCATGGAAGATGTCTAATGTCATCCATTTACACAGACCTGAATGAGGAATGACGGGTTATGCAAACAACTTGCCCTCACTACAGGCAATATGACTCATCAGGACCAGGAGTGCAATGCAGGCTGATACTGTGCTGATAGATTACAGGGTTATGTTGTGGTTGTGAGTGGTGGATACTGGTATGGTTGTGAGTATTGGCAACTGGTATTCAAGGTACATGTGCAGGTACTGGAGATACTGTTGGCAAATGTATGAGTCCTGTGATGTGTTTTCCTGTTAATGTCTACCAGGTGCAATGTTACATCACTGGCGGGAGACCTTTTCACCAGCAGAATGCAACCTGATAATGGAAGCCATGATACAGAATCACACGTTACTGTTGGGCTGAAGCCAGCAACATCTGTGGGAGAGGACCACCCTGTGGGATGACCCTGTCCACAGGGTAAATTAGGTGGTGCTGCACACACGTACATATGAGCAGGTGCGGCATCATGCCACCAACCTCATATACCATGCCTGGCAAAGGGTGGCTGCTGTGGCCAGGGACCACCACAACCACAGGTGGGAGCCCAGTCATGCAGCCCCCACTGACACCAGATGAGGAGCTCCTTGCCAAACATGGGCCACCCATCACAGTAGAACACCAGGGTACAAAGCTCCACTTGCTGGAGGTGGGTGGCACACACATAATGGATAAGGATCATGCAGGTAAGGTCCCAGTGGGGATTAGTGAACTACTGTATGAGATATACTTGTATCTCTACAGTATCTACATGCATGTTTCAGGTCAGATTGCAGTTGTAGATGGTGACTTCTAATGTATAGAAGTGCAAATCTATGGTGAAGGACAGCATATTGTGTAGCATTGGGTGCTGTGCTGTAAATGTGCAGACATGCTGCATCCATCCATTTCCAAGGGCACATGTGAGTCTGCTGACAATACCTCTCTCCCACAACTACATAGGTCACTCTGGTCTGCATAAGAGACAGCAGACTGAAGCTAGTGGGTATGGAATTTTCAGTTGTGCTTTGACAATACCCCAGGTAAGTAGAGGGCATACAAGTTACCATGCACACAACTATGACTAATAGCCATATTGCTTTATGTGCATGTGCTCTTGTTGTGGGGTTAATTGTATTGCATCACAGTGGTCATCACAGGGGCCTGTCTGAAGAGAATGTAACATTAAAATCAACTCAAGAATTCCATTCCAAGTACAGCATGTACGTTGCACTAGCACTTATGAAACACCAAGCACAGTAGAATATCTCCAAACCACTTTATTCGTTTAAAAAAACAGTGTGTTCTGATGAAGTCTATAGCATTAGATGAAAGCGCTTAACATTTTGTTTTTTAAATGAATAAAGTGGTTTGGAGATATTCTACTGTGCAATCCACACCATAGCCTTCTACCAGTCCCCAGTTACGTCCCTAGACTGTCAATGCACATTTCTCAACAGTCTGGGATCTATGAAGGTCCAACTCAAGACTGACATAGTAGGAGACTTCAACTACCCCTGCATCACCTGGGGAAAGTAGCAAGAGGATGCCGACCTGTAGATCTTACATATGATGTTGCACCACAGTTGATCCCCAGATCAAACATGATGTAATCAAATGGAGACATTCCTCAGTTCCATGGCTTCATGAAAACAAGATGATGATTACTAACA
>NC_056729.1:1035835886-1035880886 GCF_019279795.1 Protopterus annectens
ATTTTAAATTAATTTTTTTCTGAGGTTTGGCATTTGCCCCCTTTTTTTTTGCTCTACTCGCCGCAGGCATGCTGCATGCCATCTGACAAATCACATGCATGGTGTGTCTGTGTGTGTCTGTGTGTGTGTGTGTGTGTGTGTGTCTGTGTGTGTGTGTGTCTGTGTGTGTGTGTCTCTGTGTGTGTGTGTGTCTGTGTGTGTCTGTGTGTGTGTGTCTGTGTGTGTGTGTGTGTGTCTGTGTGTGTGTCTCTGTCTCTGTGTGTGTGTCTATGTGTGTGTCTATTGTACGTTACAGAATTTCTTTGCATTCACAGGTGATGTAGGTGTGTTACCCTCCTGCGGTCCATCTGATGTTAGTGTCCCCACAGATGCTAGCGGTGATGAACATATGCATGAGGTACAGGCAGGGTTGTCAGGGGCTGAATCTGTGCCAATGGTTACCATCCCAGCTATGTCCCTCTCTTCCCTGCACACAGTTCTGCTGCCAACACATACCGCATCACCGGTGGCCATAGAGGAAGGACAGTCAGCGTCTGTTGGCGTGGAACAGGAATGTGTGGTGGCTACAGAAGGTGTGTCTACACACCATGGTGTCAGTGTAATGACTGCAGATGTGCCACACAGGCATGTGGCCGGTGCTGCTCGTAGGAGGAACTCTGGCAGACATGTACCTGCATGACAGAGCGCAGCAGCTGGTATCACCAGACGCATGTTCCAGACTGTAATGGCAGCACAGGCACATGCTGAATGGCAGAACAGAGAAGGGCAGAGGCTGCAGAGGGCTGCTATCCATATCCTAAATGACAACATCCAGGCATTGGCAAATGCTCAACAGCAGATTGCTAATGTTCTGGATAGGCAACTAGGTGAAATGGTCAGAATCCTTGACCAAGGTATGGCAATCCACGAGCGGAAGCTGTCTGTGCTGGAACACCTGGTAGGAGTGAGGCATAGGCCACGTGGACATAGGCCAGCAACACCACCTAGTGTAGGTCGACGTGACCGTGCCACCTCACATGCCCGCTCCCATAGTGCCGGTAGCAGTAGTAGTGCAGCTTCTGCTGTGCTGTCAACACCAGGACACAGCAGGCCATGTGGACATGGCCCTGGACGGTCTCAGCGAGGACACGTTTCCAGCAGACATGTGTCGTCGGACAGTAGCCACTCTGTACCTCCACCTGGTAGTGCCCGTGCAACCCCAGGCAGGCACAGGTCATGTGGCCATGGACGGACACAGTGAGCTGTACAACCTGCACTGTACAATCTGGGGCTGTCAATTATACCCCGTGTAGGCATCACAAATGGCAGAACTGTGTACACACATACACACACACAGCAAACACAACTGTAGGGCTCCACAACATCCACATGCATTCTGCACAGATATGTCCAGTCAACTCACCGGCCCTTACACACACATGATGTTATCCATTGGTGCAGCCTATGCCCCTGGCAAACATATCACCCTGTGCATATGATGAAGCCTGTGCCGCATCCCTGTCATCCACACCATCGGTGCAGGGTTATGCACAAATATTCTGATGCACAGGGTGAACAGCATAGTGAGAGGTGTATGTAATACCTGTGTATGCATAGTGAGGGATGTGTATGTTGCAGTGGTTGTGTGTGAATACTGAGTTGTGTATGTGACATAGGTTGTGTACTGTCGACATGCACCAGTCACACCATGTAGTGCAGGTGCAGCATGCATTGTGATGTGTTCACGGTATGTGTCACGGTTACATCTGTAGCACCATGTTGGTTGTGATACCCTGGTTCCCTCCTATGGTGTACTTGCATGTGCCTACAGGTAGCAGTGTTTGCAGTCCCCCACGTGTAACTGTGGAGTACACACAGGCACGTCTGGCAATATCAGCATGCTACATGTACCCTCATCCTGACTGTTGGACACACAAACATGACACAGATGTCCGCACATATACTGCACCTGACGCATGTGGTCGGTGCCACAGGCTACACTGGACAGAGACATGACATACATAGCAGGACACATTACAGGTATGGTGACATGGTGCAGGGGTTGTACACAGCGGCCTGGCCAATGATGATGTGAGGTGTCACTTGGTAGCTGGAGGCCACACTGTGCAGCAGTAGGATCCATAACAGTATGTGAACATGGCCGCAGTCACGGGGTGTACACCACTATAACGCACACCCTGTAGTGTGCAGCTGGGGACCCTTGCCTGTGTGGTCATCACCCTCACAGTACTATGCACCTACACAAAGTGTCACAGAGAAGGGACATGCACAGGTAGCCAGTATGGCTGGGACCTATGGCATCAACAGGGCTGTGCAATGCATCACCATTATGGGTTAGTCAACACGTGAGGCCAGTGATAATTTCCCACCGTATATTAACATACACACTCACACCAAGCACCAGACATACATACAGACACACACACACTGTGGTGACCACACATGTGTATACGTACAGCCGATGTGTGTGATGGACATCACCGGCGAACGTCATGCTTCCCACACTGATGTATGTACAGTTCTCTACAATGGTGTACACTGATGTGTAGCAACTGGGACATATTCCCCGCAATATGTGGCATCCCTGGTCACACATTCGGACACACATGACAGTGCTGGGAATGATACACCAGCCATATGATGACACGTTTGCTGGACATGCAGCGGTATTGATTGCATTATGTGTACCAATGCTATATCTGGCAAATGTGCTGCTATATACACATGGGAGGTTGTAGGTGTTACAGGTGCCATATGACATATAGTTGTTAACACCTGACCGCTGTGTATGCATTATGTCAGCACCGTCACGTAACAGCGACATAGCGTACAGTTAGCACATGGCATGATAGGATGGTGTGTGACACAACTGTGAGCCACCCCCTGCACACATACATCTAGACAGGTGGTTCACCACATTATGTACACACATCCCTCCATACGTGCTGTTTGTATGTCACCGTATACAGATGTCAATGATGGGTCTGCATTGCGTCTGCATGTCGTAGGTAGGTGCAACTATGTTATGGACATCGGCCACTGCACATGCATGTTTGCTGCATGCACAGTACAGATGTCACATGTGTCTCCTGTTGCCATGTTAGTATGCATTGCTATTGTTGGACATGTGTGTTGACATACATAACACATGGACTGTGGTATGATATCACGGGTGTCACAGGCGACCAGTACAAGGGTATGTGTCCCGGTCAACACTGCTACCCCCTGTAGTGTGAGCATTCAACAAACATGGGCCCACCTTCAATTCGCATGTGTAGCATTGATTAGGCCAGTGTTATGCACGAGGTACATCAAAGGCCACGTGTGTATGTGTTGTGTGTGCAGTCCATGCACACATCCACACAATCACATGTATGATGTACCCAGATGTGTGTTCATTGGTGTACAGCAACAGTCAGGTGTCACAGCTGTGTAAGGGCCATGGTATGTCTTGAGCCGACCTGTTCATGTATACTGGTATCATTGCAATGCATAACACCTGTTGGATCCCTGTTGGTACATGTGTACTCTGCACAGCTGGTGTACACCGCTGTACAGCCCAGTGGTCATGTGTCACATGGTGTTGTGGGACCGTAAGGCTGTGTAGTGCTGCACCAATGACATGGTGCTGACTTGACAGCTACAATGTACACTGCAGTGTGTACGTGTGACCTGCGCCTGTGACAGCTGTGATGGCAGCTGTGTGTGTACAGGTCACTGCATGTGTGTCCGCCCTGTGCGTGAGGGCAGTTATACCTTACTGTGCCCTTCTGTGTGTACACTCCATCTGCATGCAAGATTGCCCTTTGCAACTGCTAAGTGTGTGAGCATGCCCAGTATGCCGTTGTGTAGATGGACACACAGTACATTCCACATGGCTCCCCTCCGTGATTAGACTCTGTGTGCATTCAAGATGGCCCTTTGCAACAGCTAAGTGTGTGAGCATGCCCAGTATGCCGTTGTGTAGATGGACACGCAGTACATTCCACACTGCGCCCCTCCATGATTAGACTCTGTGTGCATGCAAGATGGCCCTTTGCAACAGCTAAGTGTGTGAGCATGCCCAGTACGCCGTTGTGTAGATGGACACGCAGTACATTCCACACTGCGCCCCTCCGTGATTAGACTCCGTGTGCATGCAAGATGGCCCTTTGCAACAGCTAAGTGTGTGAGCATGCCCAGTACGCCGTTGTGTAGATGGACACACAGTACATTCCACACTGCCTCAGTGATTAGACTCCGTGTGCATGCAAGATGGCCCTTTGCAACAGCTAAGTGTGTGAGCATGCCCAGTACGCCGTTGTGTAGATGGACACACAGTACATTCCACACTGCGCCCCTCCGTGATTATACTCCGTGTGCATGCAAGATGGCCCTTTGCAACAGCTAAGTGTGTGAGCATGCCCAGTGTGTGAGCATGCCCAGTACGCCATTGTGTAGATGGACACACAGTACATTCCAAACAGACGTGTGATACTGAGCATGTGGGCATGGCCATTGACATCCTGTATAGCCATGGTGGTCATCCAGGCACCAGATGTCCATTTTCAATGTCATGATGGATGCCTACATTGAACACACTTGTTGCTCTCTCGAAGGGTGTACTGTCTGTGGCGCATCCCGTATCTATTCAGTGTTGTTGTGCTCCGTAGATATTTAGTTGGCCCGTTGACAGCACTGGCGTGTTTGTGTATGTCTACCTTGGGACGGTAATATGCTTTCAGACCGCTCACTCTCTAAACAGTCCCTATTGGCATCTTTGCCTTTGCGGATGATGTCACCCACCTAGAAGTATGCCTCTGAGAGTGCTGTGTTCAGTAATCTCGGTAGCGCATTCTGTAAATGCGTAATGCTGTAGTGTGTTAGAGTAGGTAGGTGTATGTTCAACTCCCAGCCCTTCCAGGTGTGTGTGTGTGTGCATGTGTTTCCAGCTGTCTGGGGACACAGTAATGCTTTTAGATGCCTCACAACACATACATTCCCTATCGGCATCTTTGCCTTTGCGGATGATGTCACCCACCTAGAAGTATGCCTCTGAGAGTGCTGTGTTCAGTAATCTCGGTAGCGTGTTCTGTAAATGCGTAATGCTGTAGTGTGTTAGAGTAGGTAGGTGTATGTTCAACTCCCGGCCCTTCCAGGTGTGTGTGTGTGTGTGTGTGTGTGTGTGCATGTGTTTCCAGCTGCCTGGGGACACAGTAATGCTTTTTAGATGCCTCACAACACATACATTCCCTATCGGCGTCTTTGCCTTTGCGGATGATGTCACCCACCTAGAAGTATGCCTCTGAGAGTGCTGTGTTCAGTAATTTCGGTAGCATGTTCTGTAAATGCGTAATGCTGTAGTGTGTTAGAGTAGGTAGGTGTATGTTCAACTCCTGGCCCTTCCAAGTGTGTGTGTGTGTGCATGTGTTTCCAGCTGCCTGGGGACACAGTAATGCTTTTAGATGCCTCACAACAAATACATTCCCTATCGGCATCTTTGCCTTTGCGGATGATGTCACCCACCTAGAAGTATGCCTCTGAGAGTGCTGTGTTCAGTAATCTCGGTAGCATGTTCTGTAAATGCGTAATGCTGTAGTGTGTTAGAGTAGGTAGGTGTGTGTTCAACTCCCGGCCCTTCCAAGTGTGTGTGTGTGTGTGTTTCCAGCTGCCTGGGGACACAGTAATGCTTTTAGATGCCTCACAACACATACATTCCCTATCGGTGTCTTTGCCTTTGCGGATGATATCACCCACCTAAAAGTATGCCTCTGAGAGTGCTGTGTTCAGTAATCTCGGTAGCGCATTCTGTAAATGCGTAATGCTGTAGTGTGTTAGAGTAGGTAGGTGTGTGTTCAACTCCCGGCCCTTCCAAGTGTGTGTGTGTGTGTGTGTGTGCATGTGTTTCCAGCTGCCTGGGGACACAGTAATGCTTTTAGATGCCTCACAACACATACATTCCCTATCGGCGTCTTTGCCTTTGCGGATGATGTCACCCACCTAGAAGTATGCCTCTGGGAGTGCTGTGCTCAGTAGTCTCAGTAGCGCATTCTGTAAATGCATCATGCTGTAGTGTGATAGGGTAGTTAGGTGTAGGTTCGATTCCCAGGCCTGCCAGATGTGTGTGTGCATGCTCCCGTCCGCCTGGAGACTCAGGTTATGCTTTTAGATGCTTCACAACACAGATGTATCCTGCTGCAGTCTTTGTCTTTATGGATGTTGACACGCACCTAGTAGAATGCCTGTGTGTCTGCTGTGTTTAGTCATCTTGGTAGCGTGTTCTGTAAATGCGTCATGCTGTAGTGTGATAGGGTAGTCATGTGTAGGTTCAATTACCAGCCCTGCCACATTTGTGTGTGTGTATGTCTGTATCTCTCTCTTTCTATATATATATATATAATCTATTTTCTGCCCATAACCCTGCTCTTGCATAGACAGCTGACTGTTTCATGTATCGCATATTTGCATAGCTTTCACATACCAATGGGGTATGTTGCAACTCCCAACATTGTCCATGCAACGTCCATGTTACGGCGGTGTTACACGCCTTACAGGCATTTGCTGTATATCTTGGCAGACATCTATCCTTGCTGTACCCTCACTGTACTCAGACACGCGGAGGCTTCATGTATCATGGCCTAGTTTTGATGTGTGTATGTCTATTTGTGCTGTGTGCATGGCTGTGGGTATGTCCCAGTATCATCATTTGTAAAGATGATAGCCCTAAAGGTTCTTCATGTAGACTGCTGTGTCATTTGACATGTCAGCACATACCTGCGGACAGTACTGCACGTCCCACTGCAGCGCATTTCATATCTTCTGCGTTATCTTGCAGTCGATATTTCTGTTTCCTCACACATGTATCTGTTTCTGTTCATACCACTCCACCTCCTAGAGCAAGTTGCTGGACAAGGCCTTATCTGATAGTGGGACACATAGGGGCAGTATTGACATGTTGCTCTTACAAACGTAAATAGTTGACACAATAATAGGTTTTGCATTAGTATGACTTTTCTGTCGGATTTGGTGTCTTACGCACATGTTTGTCATTATTTCATGTCTTCAGTTATCATGGAAGTGCCAGAATGTTACTGTTACGTGGAACACACCAAACATATGAGGCAGAACTCTGCACATTCATCGTAAATCTGTACAGTTGCGCAGTATGTGTCTGTAACAAAATATCAACTTTCTGACACCAATACACACACTGTATGGTGGCATCACAGGCCACATGCCATTACATTTATATTGCAGGACACACCCACCCAGACAGTTGTATTCCTCACACAGGCCAACAGCTGCTTAGCCACACTAATTGGTCTATCATGTACCGTATGTGTGCGCCGGTATTTGCGCTTTCCGTCAGTGGCAGAGCTCACGTACGTGTCTGGGGGACTGGACATTGTTACGGTGACACTGCATGACACCCTGAGGGACACATTACGTTTGTGTCTATTAACCTTCCAAATTGACATCCACAGGGCATACGTTGTCATTCACATTTGTCGGTGTACATGCATGTGACTTGTACATGTTTTCTCATTTGTCCTGATGTCTTTCTTCTCACCTGTCCACCTAGTATCACTAGTTCTGTACATGTATTTTGGACAGGTTACCTTCATACCCCTAACCTGTACACATTATGGGTAAACGCCCTGACGTTTGACCTTGTTACATTTGTCATAGTGATGTGCCTTTCTGGTAAATTGCTGGCAAGGCATTACGGACTGTGTGGTAGATAATAGTGACTGACATTTCCATTACATGATTAGTAACACTCATAACATCCATATTCATGGGTACGCCAGTATTCTCACAACGTTCTGACTTTGTCTGGGGTATATCTAATATAGTCCCTATTTGTATTTCATGTACTATGCCTTAGTGCAGCTGTGTTATTCTGACAGTTTGCCAGTTATGGGTACCAGCTTGGTCGTACGCATGTCCATCCATGATAATCGCCTACATGACACTGATATAGTGCCCTACATATTGCCAAAATGGTTTCCGCAATATCCAGTGGATGGTTTGCCCCATTATTGAGAATATAGGTGTGCTATACCCACAACACTCCCACGGGGCGGGGCTATGAAAACCCTGCCAAACAACACCTAGGCTCATTTCTGCATACCCATGATTCCCATACCTGACAACTCTCTACAGTACCCATTACACATGTTTAATGTGTGCGTTACTGAAGTGTGGGGACACTTATATGCACTCCCCACTCTCCGGATATCAGTTCGTACGTCATACATTCTATCGACACATGTGTCATCACCCTTGCACCTGATACTGTTGCATGTACAGCTATTTTGTATTTGCTGAGGTCACTTCTTTTGCATCAATGTCAGTTGACACTACGTATTTCAATTTATGGAGTCCTGCAATGGACACCTATCTACATGTTTAAAGTGTAGAACTTGCTGGACTGTCACTTTCTGACCAATGTTTTTAAATGCTGTGGTTTATTCACCTTTCCTGCATGTCTGTTTGTCTACCCATATTAGATATAACGTCGCCTATTTATGTACATATGTCATATCTACGGGACATAAGTCTGTTGTGTATACATATATACATGTACAATCCTCATTTCATAATTTGCTTTGGTTTACGTCTGTGGATTATGTGTATACACATATATCTATATCCATATCATACCTTTCCACTATACAGATTGTCGCAGAGTGTACAGCTGCTTGCCCCTTTATCTTCGCTGTGTTTTACATAAACCTGTGTCTATCTGGCAATGTAGTGGCATTTCATTTGAGACTTACGGTGGGGATTTCTGGCAAGCAGTTCAGGTTACGACTGCATACCCTTCAGAGAATCCATGCTACTGACACACCCATTATTCTATCCACTTTCTATGTTTGTTCTGGCACATATCTGGGGTTTGTCCCTATTTGTACCGGTAGTTTGCATGGCTTTGTCCGGTTTCATACTTTACAAGGTTAACGGGTTTGAGCCATGTATAACTAACATGGGGGAAACAGCATTCATTTACTATGCTGTGAGCGGATCACACACGCACAGGCGCACTTGCATTTCCTTATTGTGGGTTACGCGCAGGCGCGCATACATATCCTTATTGTGGGTTACATATGTTTACTAAGTCTTTGTGCTTACGTGGGCTTTATTACTTGTGACAGTACCAGTAATTATCTGTAATCCAGTTAACGGACGTTTGCGAAACACACGTTCACCTTTACATATTTAACTGTCTGTACAGCACAGATGCATTCATTACACTTTCACATTATATGTGCTGTAGTCGTTGTTCAACCAGGACTGCATTCACATTGGCCGGATGCTGTAACCAGTATATGTTTGGTGTTCTGACTCATTTATATGCATACCCATAGTACATAGCTACATTAACATATGCCTCACTGCTTCACTTATGTCACAGGCATCCATTCTCCTGCTGGGAATAATGTGGTACTACGTTACACATTCTCTATTCCCTACTGCTCTGGACCCAAGCTGCATATTTCATCACTGCAGGGATATTCAGAACCCAAAGGCTTATATTCCTGACACATACTGGTCTTTAATTGTCAGGGTGTTCATGTGGTGATCTGGGTTTAGGCTTGTCCGACTGGTGAACAGAACTGCCCTGACCATGTTCAAATGTCAGACAAAGCACATGGACAGGGATTGTCCATTTTAAACATTTAATCTGTTTACAGACACAGGTGTTTGGGCACCTGTCAGCAGCTTATGATGTTGGCAATACATAATATGGGTGGGGATGGTTACGATGCATAATCCACGGTGAGTGGTGTTCCCATTCACATTTGACTATTTCCTGTATTCATTCTTATGAGGGTTATTATTTTGCACATGACGTAACTATGAATTAACTACGGGTATGCAGTAGTACAGTCAACATATGTGACGGTTTGTTACAGTATATATGTATGGACCTCTGTAATACTGGGGACTACCCCACATCCTTCACAACATTTCCTGCTTATGTACATACTATTATTCAGTGAACTTTCAAAGCTTGTGAGAGCAGTAATTACATCTGTCCCTATTTGTCCACCCATCCTTTTAGGCTTTGTCCAGGTTTTGTTGCTGAGGGAGAGGTGGTGTTGGTATATGATTGAGTTGAATATATACTGTCGATAATTCAGTGGGGAGTAGGGTTACCACTTGTTTCTCTTTGCGAGGGGAGGTCCCACTTTGGACAGTTGTGTCCTGCGATGACACCTAAGACATGGCATATGTCCTGTGATTTTAAGACAATAATATATTTCTTATTTTCTGCACTAGTTGCATGATACAGGTATTTTGTATCTGGTACACATAACTATTATTTGGGATAGCATAAGCTATTCAAATGCTATGGCATAAGCTTTTATCTTGGCATACACGTGTGATTCTGTCCTTTGCACTGGCCGGGGGTATGTTTTATCCTGCAAATTCTCACATTTCTACAAGGGATGTCCCACCTTGGCCATCTGAACAGGTGGCAACCCTAGTGGGGTGACCTGCATGGTGGACAGCTGTTCCATCCTGCGTAGTATGAATTGCATGTCTGTGTAGAAACTGAATAGTACCATGACTACACATACATGTTTTGTCCAGATGTGTACAGTAATGGACACCGTGGTGTGTAAACAACTCTGAGGTTTCCACAGGTTACTTATCCCACGCGTGATGTAGACACATTTTGCCGTAACATTAATGCGCGGGCATTTGGATTTATGTACCTGTGATGGGATGTTTACAATCGTGGGATACATATTTGCAATCCTGACACTGCCTAGGACGATACTTCCTACTACATATGGGGAATACTCGCTATGTGCAGGTGTACGGATGCGCAAGGCTGGTAGCTGGATTTGGTGGACATTCGGACATGGGTGTGGGTTATGTGCTATACTGGGGTTGTTGCGTATTGCATTTGCATGCATGGGTTCTACTTTTGGATATCCTGGTTCCGCATATAGCATCCTATGTGTATGTGACGGTTACGTTCCTGTTCATGTGTATAGCACATTTTAATATACATATGTTTGTGTGTTTGGTATACAATTTGGACTGTCAGGTTTCTTTACGGTTGTTATATAGCCACAACTGCCCTGCTGTGTACTATCACTACCACTGTGGGACTGCTGGTGACCATACCCATGGGGCTAGACATGTGTATTGGCGGCGCGCTGACATGATGTGCTTCACTTCCACTGGGTATAACTTCTGACAGTGCAGTACATTACGGACACATGATTTTAAATATCATTTGTTCCATGGACAGAAACTTATATTATGTTGCGTGCATTTCTGTTTGGTTCTCCATTTTGTGTGGCCGGGAACTGTCTTGCATGCTTTGCATACGTTTTATTATCCACGGACACTGATAGGTGCGATTACTATTGCAGGCAGGCTATAATATTCAGCAGTTTAGGTTGCTCATCGCCAGCCGACATTGACATGCCTCCAGGCGCAGCTTAGTAACGCCCCATGTACTCGCGCACGTGTCCTATGCATGTAGATGTGGTAGCGGCGCACCTTCATTAATATGCATATGGCGCTACTACACCATTTATACGCTGCAAGGCCGGCGCAGGCCTTACACCGGCCTTGCGCCGAGCTTCATGAATCCGGGGGACTATCTTTAATAGATTTACTAATTACCACTACAGAAATTCCACCAGTTGCCAATGCCTCTCAAGTCAAGTCAAACTCAAGTCAAAGAAAATTTTTTCAATCGGATTTACAGAATCAAAGCTCACCTTGTGTGCACCCCGCTTTAAGTACCATTTCCCCATATATAATTAATAAGGTTCATTAAAATTCACAATTTTGGAATCCATTCATACACATCCACGTAAATTGCCATTATGGACCGAAACAAACACCCAATAGGTATTTCTAAATGGTACTATGTGTAGCACGTGCCAATTATCTTCTAATAATCTTAGAAAATGACATCAGCGCCACTTTCAAATATTGATTTCGATACATTTACTGATCAGACCATTGTTAACTGTGAACTGAGTGGAACCTCAGTGAGCATTTCTGTGTTTTTGCATTTTTTTAGATTTCTTCAACTTGAGGATCATGATGGCTACTTTGAGGGGGATGATATGTATCCATGTGCCCAATTGGACAGATGAGGAGATGCCCCAGACATTCACTGTGTGTGCCAGATTGGAGCAGAGGATGACAGCCAGGCCCAGGAACTTCGCTAGGATCAACATGTGGAACCAGATCATGAGGGAGCACTGACAGAAGACAGGGATCAACTGTACTGGAGTGCAGGTTCATCACTTCTGTGGTGACCTTCTTGGAGGGATGCAGCCAAGCTTTGAAGGAGGGTTGATGAGGTGTGGAAGGAGCCCATAGATCTCTACAGTAAGTATCAATATTCTATGTATACCTTAGCATTGCTACGGATTTCACAAGTATTTCATATATATTTTATAGATGTCTTTGTTAGCATGTATGAGATGCTATGAGAATTAGCATGTGAGGGTAATTCAGTGGACTTTGTAAATACTGCCCTCCTAAGTTTGTGTTTGATACCAATGTCATTATTTCATTTAATAATAAAAAAATATTCATAACTATGTCTTTTGTAGATGTTTTACAACATCTAAGTACATAATTTCACATAGCCTTTGTTCTCATGCATCACAGACACCTACACCTAGGCTGCAGATGACTGCGCATCTCGTAGTTTTCCATTATAGTCCCACTGTATCACCAATTGGACCATTTAGAAGACAAACACGTATATAACTTACTTGCATCATTCTTCCTAAACAAGTACACAGACACATTTATTTAATGTAAACATTAATGCCTGTACCATTGCCTAAATATATATTTTTTAGTTTGGTGTTGATAGCTGTTATGTCTTCACTATGAGAGGTATTACAATTGTATGTATTTTCTGTATTCCTCTGTCTGTCAGAGGATTTCTAATAAACACCTGCAGTACCTGTTTCCTACAATGAAAGCCTTGTTGAATGCTAACTCGACCTGTAAAGTAACTGCCCAGCATGTCGAAATTTAGGTTCTTTGTGGGTTCCAAACCACATAGGAGAACCTGTTACTTTGGTTAACTTCACCCATATCATTTTTTTAAAGCCATATTGCAATATTTATATTAAGGTTTATGTTGTGCATGGTAATGACTCACTGATCCAGTTGTTTTGTGAATAACACCATAATCTGTAATGGCCTGATAGCATCAGTTGTTGAACAACATTGTTTGAAGAGCAGTACCTGTTTATTTATGAGCAGCATATTTTGTGTGCTGTGTGTTCAACTCTGGAAAGAGGAAACATATCTTGAACTGTTATATTGATTTCATATACCCATATCATTCATTTACCAAAGCATATTACATTTTCAAAAATGCTGTGAAGTTCTGTTTTGTCATGAAATACTGAAAGCAACAGTAGAACAAAATCAATCTGTAATGTTAAGGGACGGTGATGGCCATACCGTTGAAATGAAAACCAAAGAAGATGCATGTATTTAACTAGTGATGTACAACTTGACAAGGAATAATGATTCTTACACATGCCTTTCTGTGTCCATAATGTGCAGCAACAAGTATTGGATGTTACATGACACTGTCACACTATCTGAGTAATGGATGCTCTCCATTTCTGTTAGTTTTTCTGAACACAGTGCTGACGTGAATATAATTTTCAAGTAGTTTAGCTACATGAGCAGCACGTGCTCATAGTTTGCAATCCTAAGCCAAAATCATTATTAGTAGCCCACCCCCATTAAGATCATGTCATAACATTAACTCTTTTCACTGCCTGAAAAACATGCATTTACTGTTAAGATCTGCTAGGTAGGTAAGTAGGTAGGTCTTGAAGTTAGAGTTTGGGTGTAGATTATGGTTGCAAGTTTGAATCTCATGTCCTTCAATCTATACTCAAAGATGTTAACACCTGTATGTAAAAATGCCCACTGAGTATTGTGCTTATCTAATGTTCTTCAGAAAAGCAGTATGCAAAGTGTGTTGAGAAATGTATATCATTGTTACTTGAGGAATAATTTAATAATTTGTTTTATTTCACCTGACAAGGACTGCAGTCAGAACAGAACAATGTGCATCAAACAGATGCGCAGACTTGAAGAGCAGCCGAGGGAAAAAGGTATGTTGATTATTTTATGTATATAATGAACTGAAATACATATTCCACTGTTTTCAGGCCTGTCATTTTCAAATTAACATGCTTGTTGATTAGAATGCAGGAATACCCATCATGCATTAATAAGGTAAGTGAAATCAGCAAACGGTAGCTGGTATTACAACTGTGTATAAAATCGTACAGCATTGATATATTATGTATTTTTGACCAGTTTGTCAGCACACATTTTTAACAATACATCCACGACCTAAATGACAGTTTATTGCATGTATCTGTCACACAGGTTTAAAGGTAAATACTTTATGTGCAAGTAGTGTGACTCTTGTTTATGAGGTATGATATACTTGTATGTATGGGTATGTTTTTGATGCCTGATTGGTTATGTATTATCTGTTGTGGCAGTAAAACTGCTATTTGCAGACGGTGGGGCATAGCGTTTAGTTTAACATTGGTATTGCAACTGCCTCAGACACCCTGGGTGTGTTTGTAAAAGCACTGGTATAGCTTAGGTTGACTGATACTTGAGTAGGTACATAACTGAAGGAGGCAGTTTCATATCAGCACACTCTGCAGGTCAACATTGGTATTGTTTTTGTCTTGTACCCCTTGGTTTGACTTATAAAAACACTGTCCTAGCTAAGGTTGACTCTCATTTGAGCAGGTATTCATCAACAGTTCATTATCAGCAAGCATATTCACAAAATATTTTTTTTTCAGGCTACTGATTCCTGATTTTTTTTTAAGACGATGGATACAGTTGTACACATACAACATGGTTATTAACAGATATATTAGATTGTGATATGTCTAAAGTTGTGTTAATTGAACATATCGCATTGTTTTTAGTGTTGTACTCATTGTATTGATGTGCATTCAGCCAGATATGCTGCCTGTCTCAGAGGTTTGTCATATGGTTTGCCTAATGTCTGCAATATTGTCTGATACCTTTTTCCTTGTTTTTGCAATGGCACATTGTGGCTACTCATATAAATAATTCAATGCAGACAGTAAAGCATGTTTTTTGAACACTGATACATTTTTACAAAGCTAATGACCTGTGTGTGTGTATGTGTCCAAGCATATAAAATTGCTCAGGAAAGAATACTGTTTCCCTTTTTAGGAGTACAACATATAGGACCGTAGGTAACTCTGTCCATTATGGATGTGTCTCAGTAACCATGTAAATTGTCATTATAATGGTATTGTGTTGTGCTATGATTTTCATGGGACTATTCTGCATGATAGACATTTTTTTCTTTTCTGTTGTGTTTTGCAATTGATCTTTACAGAACATGATACCTGAGGATGTCTGCCAATCTGAAGATGGTGACAATGATGACAATAATAGTGAGGTACCTGGACATGCCCCTACCCGAGACATCCTGCCTGCACCGTGGAGTAGATGTTGACATGACTAGGATAGAGACGATTTTCAGGAGGAGATCCATAGGTCATGACCAATGTGTTCTGAACACAGATGAGGAGATAATGAAGGCCTTCTTTGATGAGAAGGCATGAGGTATGCAGGATTCATTCATGATGATAGTTTGTGAGATCATTCATAAGTCTGATCCACATCAGCCTGGTCCCTCCGGTTGGTAAGTATTGTCTGTGTACTCTACTTGTGTTATGCTGCCAACATGGTGATTACCATTTAATTGACTGGACTGTATAAACACTCTTGTGCATGCACACTATGTATCTGTCATGCTTATGTGTTATTATTATTATGTGACATTTACTTTGGTTTTAGTGTGCATGACACACATTAACACATTACACTGTCCACACACATTCAACTGTCCCTGCATTGTAGCAGTTAACTTGTTGATAGCGCTGCAACAGGCAGCCTGAAGATGTGTCTTACTGGGATGACTGACAGCATATGTTGTCCATAGTCCATCACCAACAGTGTCATATGTCTTGGATTTCTGTTTTGCCATATCAGGTATTTGCAACATATAAACATGTCATTCCATATGTTTTTGGATGACATTTGTTATGATGTCCCACTATCATGATGTGGTGTTGTGTCATGATTTGGCAATACTGATGCAATGTGGGAACATATACAGGTATATCATGTCTATGTGCATCAAACAGCAAGGTAACGTTAATTTGTACACAATGTTGCAGATTGCACATTCTTTCACAGTACATTACACCATGTTTGTTGTATATAGCATTTCCATACCCATGATGTAGTAACATTGGTGTACACCTTCAATAAGTAGTTGTACACATTATGACTGTATGTTTGAATGTGTACATAATCGGATACATACTGACACAGAAATGCACTTTTGGCAAGCGACATTCAGTGATTTACTGCTGATGTGCTGTAATGATGCTCAAAGGAGTATCCTCTGCTTCGTAATGAGCAGGGTGGTTGACATACATCTGCTTTTCATTATTTGACAGTTGCATGACAGTATATATGTATGTGATTGCAATGTTTAGCTTATTTATGTATGTGTGTTGATAGGGCGGCCACGGTGGTGCAGTGGTTAGCATTGCCACCTCACAGCAAGAGGTTCTCCAGTTTGATCCCCGGCTGGGGTGCCTTCTGTGCGGAGTCTGCATGTCCTCCCTGTGGGGTGGGTGGGTTTCCAGCAGGTCCTCCGGTTTCCCACACCCCAAACACTTGCTGCAGGTGGTTGAGACACTCAAAATGGGCCCTAGGTGTGGGTGTGGTGTACCTTTCTGTGTAGAAGGTTAGGGGCTGGCAACTTGACATATTAGACACTCTAAATTGGCCCCTAGGTGTGGGTGGTGTGCCTTGCTGTGTGGGTTGGGGGGGGCTGGTAAACTCCACTGCCAATCAATGTGCGGACAAGGTGATCGAAAAAGCCAGAAGAAGAAGATGTATGCGTGTTGATGTGACATGATTGCACATTACTGTGTATGTGTGTTTTATACATGTCCAGTTTTGTGGACATCAGAAATCTATCTGGCCATTTAATTAACATTTTCCATTGTTTAAATGTATGTCTTTGTGGTTTCTACAGCACCCTGTGCACTTTATACATGCATTTGCATTGTGTCAACTTACCATGTACTGCTTTATCCTGATGTGGTTTTAGGTTATGCAACTCCCTTCTACCTTAATATTTCCCTAGTATTTTTTGCAGGTATGTTTGCCTTTGTTAAAACTACTGTTCATTGCCATTTATTAATCTGACACAGTGAACATGTGCCACATATGTGTCCATTGTACATTGCAGGATAGGTGCACATAAATTGCTGGCTAATGCTTGCAGTACATCCTTGTTCTTATTCTACTTGTGTGTTACCCACTGTAGTTTTTCACATCCATTTGCACAATCTGCTACATTCATTATTCTATACTGTTACATTTTGAACATATTATTACATGTCATTAGTGTATGTATGTGTATTGACCTTGATTTCATGTACATTCCATTTATGCCACTGACACACATACATACACACTTACACCTGTGCGTTGCCTTTGACATGGCATATGTTTGTAACATACACACATTCCATTACACATTTGTTTTGGTTGTGTACACCTACTTGTGTATGTAGCAGCCATTGTTGCTCTTCTGCAGCACTTCTGTTTGGCACTGTACTTGGTCATTTCACATGCATGGTCATAGGTTTGGTTCTGTCCTCTGGAGTTATCTACCATTGTGAGACTAGCAATTGCTCATCTGTGATATTGCTTGGCTTACACCTGAAGTGTTGACAGACTAATTGAATATGTATGTATTTACCCAATTTATACTGTGATCCTTATTTATCACCCTACAACACACATTTACCATTGGTAATACACATCCAGGTATGACCGCCAAACAGTTTGTGACATGTGGTAACATGATAGTGCATAGGCTGATTTGTTTTTCTGCATTTCACCATGGCTGGTATGCATCCCCAACCTGTTAGTCAACTTTCCTTTGCCAGTGTTGTGCAGTGTGCTGTCTGTGTATCTTTTCTGTCCTTACTGTTTTTTTCCAACCTTTTCCATCTTGTGTTGTGCTATTTGTTTTATGGGTATATTTGCTGTGATTACATTGATCTCCTCTATCTCTGTGTTTATATTTCCTTCCATTCTTTAAAAAAACAGAAAAAAATGGAGCCTAGTCCCTCCAAAAACAAAATTGCCCATGCCCCTCTGACTTTCCTTCATATTTTTCTATTCCAACATCCCTCTTATTTGTCCCTCTTCTTCCCCCATGCACCATATCTTCTATCTCCAACTTTCCTTGGTGAGTGCATTACTTCTGCTCCCCACACAACTCCTGAACTCATTGTTAGTGACTGTTAGCTATGACGATGTGGCCATGATTGCCCTTCACCTTTAATTTTTTATTAGGAAATTTACAGATTCACGGAATCTGTAAGTCCAAGCCAATATCTTGTGATAGCACATGCATTATGTAGATATCCATAGTCATCTGTGAGTTTAGTGTAATGAGTGATGTGAAGATATATGTATTACAAATAGCCTTGCAGCTTGGAAGCATTAGTGCATGACATATGGAAATATCCGTGGTTGTCTAAGACATTTCCATGTGTACTCCTGCAAGTCTATGTTACGAATGATATGCATATTACTTTGGAATACTTGGCATTTTTAATGTGGTGGGTTTTTTTTTGGTTATCACAGTGGAGTCAGTTACATTCAATAGTTGTCCGTAACCTTATGTACAGATTTTGTTATATTTCTAAACAACTAACAGGATACTTGAATTGTGATATCTTTCCATTTGTTTGGTAATGTACAACATTGGACAACCATTTCTTATAATTACAGCTTACTTGCCCATTTCTATAGTGCACCATTGGAGCTGTAATACTCGTGCGCTGCGGTTTTCTGAGTTTCTTCTCTTACATTAGCATATTACAATTTTGCCTGCAAATTTTGCTGTGATATCAACGTAATGTGCTGGACTCTGTAAGCTTTACAAAATCTGGATCTTTATATATTGTCATGTTTTTTCTCTTTTTACTGCCTCTGTAACCCTTGTAAGAACTGAGAAGCATTATCAAGGGTTACTCTATTTAGTCAATGAAAAAAGTAAAAATAAATAAAATCAGAAAACTAAATAGATAACAAATGTTATTGAGAGATCCTAGTCAGAGGCAAGACAGTGCAAAGAGCTTGTACTTCATTCCAAAGATTCAACTGCTATTTGCATGTCATAACATACTATTAAACATCATTGCTAAAGGGGGCAAATAGTGTGTTATTAGTTACAAGGTTACAAGGCTTGTAACTATTACTAGGCATCCTGACTAACATGAAAAGAAAGGTATGAGCCTCTGTTTTATGCCATTCAAACAGAAGTGTCCAGTGGGTTGTATTGCACTGGCTTCTGCTAATCTAACCTGGCATTTTTCACTTCTGTGAGATGACTAATGGTATGAAGCAACAACCGAAAGTATTCCAAACAATTAGAGAAGCAGGGACTTTGTTTACAACAACATTTATAAACATGCCAGTTAGTTATCATTTCAAAGCATCTAAAGCATGGAAAGGAAACATTAAGTTTAAAAGCCCTAATTCCACCACCCCAAGCCCACTTTTTAATTTCTTTTCTAACATTTCCAATCCTCTGACTATTATATGCACTTGCATATTTAACTGTATACAAGCATGCAGTGAAATGATACATGTTAAAAGATGTAGGGAACTGATGAAAAAGTAAGTGCTCTTCTGTTATACAGCATTATTAAAAGTCTGTGTCCCCTCATAAGTATATGTGTGTGTGTGTGTGTGTGTGTGTGTGTGTGTGTGTGTGTGTGTGTGTGTGTGTGTGTGTGTGTGTGTGTGTGCGCACTCGTTTGTGTGTGTGCTTATATTGGAATGTAATTTTAGTACTATAAAATGATCGCTCATTTTTTTAACCATTTTGCAACAAAATAAAACATTAAGGTTACTGCAGCGTACAAAAATGTTGTAATTCATTGTTTTGGTTAGGTTTAAATTAAATCTTGTTTTACTGTTAAGATTTGTAAACAATACTGCTCCATACCACTATTTTTATACTGCCTTCACTGACAATCTGCAACTTTTTAAGAATTTAATTTACGTATCACAAGGTCAGATGGCTGCCTTTGTGTTATACATACATTTATTACAGTAAAAGTAACATGCATCCTACTGGTTATGGTATAATAAAAATAACCTGCCATGTCCCTGTGTTGACCCTATGCTTGTGTTTACCGTAGTTACCAGTTATAATCTGAATTTAGATATGACAACACATCATGTTGTTGCTTTAAATAATTACTTGCACTTTACATAATGTTTCCGACTAGACAGACTTCCTTGCACCATGAAAGACTTTCTGTGGAGGCCCCATCCAATTTCATCAGATATAACGTCATTGTGAGGCAAGTTTACATATATCATTGTCCTGCTTGCAAATTATAAGCAATCAGTATTTGTTTGTGTCCTCAATAGGGTTACTTCATGTTTTTGTATTTCCATTAGTCATATATATAACTGTACTTTCAAAACAGCAGGGCTTTCTTGCAACATTTTACAACTTACCATAAATGTGCTCACCTTTTTCTTTAGTCGTGTATTTTGTCATATGGCGGTGCTATCAATGTTAGTATCACACTTTCAATTTGCTAAAACATTATGTATACCACAAATACTCAAAACAGATATGAACCCTTGCCTCTTTGCTTCAGTTAACTGCATTATAAATTCATAGTGTTCATTTCCAAGTAACACAATTATTGTATTGTTTTAGTTACAGTAACAAGTTATGTGAGTTGTACAGAATATGCTAGGATTACAGTTAAGTTATATGAGCTGCTTAGAGTATGCAAGAGTTACAGTAACAAGTTATTTGAGTTGTCTACTGATGGATTGTAAGACAAGTTTGTTAGTCCTCCTTGTTTGGCAGTGATGTTGGTAATCAAGCTGATTCTGTGAGTTGCACTTCTACTGAGAGGCTGCTTTCATACCCAGGAGCCTATGAGTTTGATCTGTAGTCCTATTTCATATACTGTTTCTAAATTGCTGTAGAAAATTCTGTGCCAAATTCCATAATGTTTATGGAATTTGACGCATTGGGCCAATAATAGAGTAAAAGTTGTGGATAAGCCTATAATATGTAAATATGCCTAAGTGAACTTAGAACATCTTGGCACATAACAGAGTTTCTTGATAGGTATGGCACAATGTATATCACTCAAAGCTACTCCGTAAGTCATGAAAAATGTCTTACAAAGTGTGATGTACATTAATAAAGTTATAGAAATTCTATCCCAATCCAAGCTGCCTGACCTTTGTAAATATATATCTACATCAGAATCTCTCCAGTAAGCTTAGAGACAACTATGGAATATCTCTGTAAGTCCTTTATTATTACAATATACCAGCTCTCACTTACAGATTCCAATGGAAACCATAAAATTTCTACAAAAAATTAATAAAAAAAAACATTAATAAAGGTAAAGAGTGATCATGGCCAAATTGCCACAGCTAACAGTAGCTAACAGTGGGTTCAGGACTTGTGTGGGGAACAGATGTAAAACTCACACCCAAGGAAATAGGGAGATAAAAAAGCAAATGTGGGGTATGGATGAAGAAGAGGGACACTAAATAGATATGCTTTACAAGAAGTACAACATGCTGTGCATTTATGAAAACAAAATTGGAAGCATGAATGCATGTCAGTACAGTGGTCATAACAGAAAAGCACAACTATAAACTTTCATTCCTCAGAGAATGCAACACTGTCATGTAACACATAACTGTTGTTAACAGACAACTACAAAGTGTTGTATATCCTGGACGCATTAATGTATTTTATGTTGGAGGACATAAAACGTACAGTTATTTACTGGCAAAGTAAAACTTATAACTTCAAATTATCCATGACATCAGGGTATCTCCCTACTCTATTGTCCAGATGTATGTCTGACCATCTCACACCCTCCAAATATAAGGATGAAAAGGTCACTGAAATCAAATTAATAAAGAATGACTCAGCTGTACTTGAAATTCAAGTTGCAAATGTTAATATATCCCACAAAACTTTTTGCAGAAATATACCAGTCTGTTCCAAGCTTTACATATAAAACTGTAGTAAAAGAGGTGCTGTTAGAATATTATGGATTATGGAGATATTAATAGAAATCCGTCAAATAACCAAGGTAGGCATAAGCATGCTCAAAATAACCATTAATATCAATAAGCAGGTATGTAGAGCAACAATTTTGAAAATGTTTAAAAGACACAATGACCAGAGTATAATGAGAGCTCTTCCCATGTGGATATGAACCCACACCAAGCCAAGATATAAGCATGCTGGGCTGTTGCTTTACAGGCTGAGCTAAGAGCCATCACTCTTTCCTTCTGAACAAATTAGTATTATGCATGTGTATCCATATTCCTTCTGATAACAGATTAATAAGGAAGCATCCAACTCATAAATGCTATAGGTCCTCATACTACACAAAACTATCAAGTTTTACAATGCAGAAGATATGTTTAGACAGTTGGACATGCATTGCTCTTATGTTAAACCTGACTTTTAATAAAAATGTTCACTTTGTAAAGCAGAATGAACCAACAAAGTAGTTTATGAGTTAGTACTCACACATAGAGAGGTAGACTAGATGATACTGGTGAAGTATTGCATATAATGGAGAAATATGTAGTCATTAGCAGCCTAGGCGCTATAGGCATCAGTGATACATAACCATAATGGACCATAAATGCATTATGTGATCATAAATGCAACTGCAGTAGTGACTGGGTTATTTACTTACAAAAATATATAGTATCAATATTATGGGCAACTGCAGTAGTGACTGGGTTATTTACTTACAAAAATATATAGTATCAAGATTATGGGCAACTGCAGTAGTGATTGGGCTATTTACTTACAAAAATATATAGTATCAACATTATGGGCAACTGCAGTAGTGATTGCGCTATTTACTTACAAAAATATATAGTATCAACATTATGGGCAATTGCAGTAGTGAGCGGGTTATTTACTTACAAAAATATATAGTATCAACATTATGGGCAACTGCAGTAGTGATTGGGCTATTTACTTACAAAAATATATAGTATCAACATTATGGGCAACTGCAGTAGTGATTGGGCTATTTACTTACAAAAATATATAGTATCAACATTATGGGCAATTGCAGTAGTGATCGGGCTATTTACTTACAAAAATATATAGTATCAACATTATGGGCAACTGCAGTAGTGATTGGACTATTTACTTACAAAAATATATAGTATCAACATTATGGGCAATTGCAGTAGTGATCGGGTTATTTACTTACAAAAATATATAGTATCAACATTATGGGCAACTGCAGTAGTGATTGGGCTATTTACTTACAAAAATATATAGTATCAACATTATGGGCAACTGCAGTAGTGATTGGGCTATTTACTTACAAAAATATATAGTATCAACATTATGGGCAATTGCAGTAGTGATCGGGTTATTTACTTACAAAAATATATAGTATCAACATTATGGGCAACTGCAGTAGTGATCGGGTTATTTACTTAGCTAGATGCTCTTGTTCTGCTTTCTATGTTGGACAAACTTCGTGTCCACTAAGATTCAGGATCAGTGGGCATCTAAGTGATATAAGGAACACAAGGCTTACAAATGCCCTTTATAAACATACTCTAACCCATCATACTGCTAAATTCCATTTCACTATTATAGATAAAATCCAGGACAAGTCAGGTTGGCATAGTAAACTTAATGAAAAAGAGTGAGGCTGGATAGTAAGGTTAGGAGCTCTCTTCAAACTTGGCCTGAATGAACATAATTGATTTGGTATGCACCAATAGGGGGACAACAGCAATTTAGTACATACTATTTAAACATGGTGTTTTTTGTTAAGCAGTAACACTGAGGAAGGCTATTATAAGCCAAAACCAGTTTGTTTCTATGTGGCTAGCCACCTTTTACATTAAATAAATGCATCTTTATCCACTTCATTTGTGCTGGACTTTTTTGGAATCCTCTTGAATATTGGTTTAGTCCGTTCACTTGACCTTACTTGCGTGTTTCTGGCTTTAGGCTGGTAAGGACCCCAGGGTCATTAGCTTAGTAACCTCCTGTGATCCTAAATGATTGGGTAGATTATAAGTGATGTATAATGTTTGCAACTGGGAGTTTGTCAGTATGGTTTGTGATGTAAAATGCTTGCAACTAGTATTGTGTTGGTGTGATTTGTTTTCATTTATATAAATGTATGATTTCCTATGTGTTGGTTTAATAAAGATGTTTCTTGTTTAAAAAAAGGGCAGGAATTGAATAATTTATGTAATGTTGCTAAGGTTATATGATATATAGCAATATATGTGAAGTATAATGTTTGTAAATATGAACTTGTTAATACAGTTTGATTACTCCTATATAAATATAAATTTGCTTATGTCAGAAGTGATAATTCAGTAAAGGTGTTAAAAAAAGAAGAGCAATATTATAATAGATGTTCTCCATCAACATGGACAGAGATTCCTTGAATGGGCAGGAAATACAGTATGTAAGAATGAAGTCTGGACCGACCTCACAATTATTAATGCTGTGGGAAGTCACAATAGATCCTGGGAGGCCTTTTGCAAAACAGCTCTGACATGATCCATCGTGCAGTCAACAGGGTACACCAATATGAGAAGTCAAGGGATGCCACTGATGGTGGCCCACCATTGACACCCACTGATGAGATCACACAGTTTCTTGCATCACTGCATATGTTGACTGGAGAGTGAAGCCTACCTGGGATGGGATAGAAGCATGTCTTAAAAGCTCCACATGTATGTGCTACTTTGCATAACACTGATGCATATAGAGTAACTCAGTACATATTGTTGTTGCTTACATATTCATGTATTGTTATTTTTGTGTTGCAGCAGCAGAATTGCATCATCGTGCACATGGGTCAACAAAGAGTAACAATGATCAAAGTGTAATGACATGTAGCCATAAAATTGCAGTACACACATAGTGCAACCAACATATGTAATGTTGTCTGCATTAATTTGCACAGGTCCATCCACTTCTGCACAGCAGCAGGACATAACAGGTGAGTGTCTTCATATAGTGCTACTTTGACTATGACCTGTTATGGCCTCAGCCTCCTGTCATGCCAGTGCTGCTTACTGTCATATTGATATTTCCCTCATATTGCAAAATACAAGTACATCTTCTGGAGCCATGAGCCATGAGCCATGCAGGTACACCTACAGACAGACCAGGTATGGTTCCCCAACATGTTCATATTCTACAGCAAAGTGTAGCAGACCTGTGTTATATGAAATTAGTGTTGTTGTTTTTCTACACAGGGATATCTGGCCAACAGGTGCACTGTACATCACCTAAGTATCAGCAGACCCTGTTACTCTGTTGTACATGGCATCATGTGACTATGCTGGTGCCTGCATACATGACTGTGTTTGCTTTATCTGTACTTTCCCAAGCCAGGATCAGCTTTATAACACATGAACTCACCACATTGGGAGGGTGTCAATGGTATGCCATTACCTCTCTTTCATACATGTCATTTCTGGTATTCCTGTTGTTGTCCTTCTTTAATACTGTGTCCTTTTACTCATTCATATACAGCCACCGTCAGCATCTCAGCCACAAACAACTGGTATGTGTTTGTCTTATCTAGTGTGTTTTACCTCTGTTGTAATGGTCCATGTTGGCAAGGATGTGATTAAGAATGTTGTGTTTATGCCTTTGTTTCTCTACAGCAGTTGCATTTCATCCTTTTCCTCCAGCACCAACTTTTCACAAGGACATGTCAGGTGTGTGTTATGCTTGTAATACTCACATATAACATGTATGTTGCATATGTAACATAATTGCCACCTCCTTGTTATATAGGTTCCATGGTGATACTCAGACAAGACCTCCTGGTAACTCAGACTTTTAATACTGTGGTGAGATACAGGTGGCATATGTCATTAATGATACATAGCATATGATGTAAGCACATTTTCTATACCCTTGTCATATGTCTCTTCTTTTAGCACACCCACTGCATTTATCTTCCATTAGCCCATCCACTGATCCTGATGAGGGATCTGATGTGTCTCAGCATGGTAGCATGGCCCCTGGCACACAGGACACAGACTTGGTGATACAGTTTGGCCCAAATGGTGATAGCCCTGTGGATGCGATTGAACTTCAGATTTGAATGGAAACTTGTCCAGCCATTCTGACAATGAGGAAACATCAGATGGTAGACAGGATGACACCTGTGGACCACAGCCCCATATTGAGTCTGCTGATGATGTTGACACTTCCCCACATCACATCGATACTGTCCATCACAGTAGACATAGGTGTGTAGTTGGTGTGCATGGGTACATGAAAGAGGGTGTTTGGCTACTCCTACAGGCAAATGAATGTTCCCAGAGACATCATGATCTGACATCTGTGTACTTGGTCATGCCATGGATCATTTTTTTTACACCAGCTGGGTGTGCTGCATGAAGGACAGGAGTAAATACATGTGGAGGTCATGGCATCACTGGTTGCACAGAATGAAAGCATATTTTCTGTGGCACAATCCATTGAATCTGTGGCTACAACATTACTACAGCAGTGCCATAGTAAGAACAGGGTTCTGTGTGCCCTGACTGTGCTTAGGCAGTGGCCACATGGGAAAGGCAGGTCCTCTCTCAGCAGACAAAACCTTGCCTATCGGGCATCAATGTTTATGCTGCAATGTGCACACACCTCTGCTGCTGGCTAATCTGATGTGGGCCTGGTAGTCATGACCAGACAATCAACTCTCACTAATGCTTCTTCCTACACTGTGTCTCCATGTGCTGGTGTCTCCCCATCTGTCTCCTCTGTGGAGCAACCTGGGCCAAGTGTTTACATATGTGGTAGGGGCAGACCAGACTAAGTCACTAGTGACCTGAGTTGATCACCCTATGACAACCCTGTGTTTTCAAATGTTAGCCAAACATTCCACTTATGCTGTACTGATGAGGCCATAAGAAGGCTGAAACATGCATGTCCACAGCTAGTGAGGTTTAGCTTTATTGGCCTGAATTTGTCTATAACAGACTTAAAAAAGGAAAAAAAGTCATGGACATTCAAAACTGCCATATAGCTGAAACACCTGATGTCCTTAAGGGGTCATTTGCATATATCAAATGTTACATCTAATGCAAGAGGTTTCAAGGAATCACATAGTGGAAAGTCTAGCTTGGCTAGATTTTTCTTTTATTTTTTTTCTACGTTAATAAGGTATGGGACTATTCTGAAAATGTAGTTATGTTTTTTTTTAAGAGTTTTCATTAAAACAAAAAAGTTTTGAGAAATGTGACATGGGTTTAAATGGAGATGAGAAAACAAACTGTATAAATGTTTAATAAGTAGGAACAATAGCTTTTTGTCATAATGGTGATTTTATCCATAGTATTTTAGAATGTAAATGGCATTACATGTATAGTCAAAAGGAAAGAGCACTGAATTATATTAAGAATGCAGAGTGCAAATAGTAATGTCACAGGAGACACATTTGGAAAGAAATGAGAGAGTGAATTTGACAAGGAAAGGATTTCAGGATGGATATTCAGCAGAATATCAGGGACAAAGAACAAGGGAAATAATATTACTGATTTCCAGGGCGTTCCAATACAGATCGAAGCGGGGAAAAAGACAATAATGGTTGATCTGTGATAATAAGAAGCTAGTGGCAAAGGAGGAGGATTATGATGTGTATTTATATTCCTCCAAAAACTGCTATTCTGGAGTTTAAGAAAATTTTGGGAAAATAATTAGCTTTCAGCAGGGAATATTATTTATAGGTGGGAACTGGAACTTGATTTGCAACAGTACAGATGTATCAGTGGAGAACTACAAGGGAAAATATAACAAAAGAGGGTAGATTTCTGAAGAAACTTCTGAAAATGTATGGTATGGAAGACATGAATTCAGTAGGAGGAACTCAGACTTTACATATTGTTCCCCAAGGAACACTAACTGTACTAGATTGGATAGAATTTATATTTCACAAGCACATGTGCATTTAATTGAAAGCTTCGGCACATACCAGTATTAAACCACGCATAGATAAAAACAGGGTAATGAAGTAAAAGTGAGACACTGGTGTTTTCCCACCTACTGGCTAAAAAGAGAGGTATTCAAGGAATAGATGGGGAAAATAATTAAGAATTATTGAGGAAGATAGAAATTTCTTCAGAAGGAATAGCTAGTGAGTGGGATAAAATGAAAATGTAGTTTAAAACAGGATAGAAATGAAAGAGGGAGAGATATGGTTAAGAAGCAATAGGAATTATTTAGAGGGGCTGACAAATATTAAAGTTTTGCAGAATAAGTGGAGTCTCCCAAAAGAAGAAGAAGAACAACAAATGTAGAATGCTAAAGAGAAACAAAGAGAATATTTGGATTATATGCACGAGTTTAGAAAGATTGCTGTTTAGCAACTATTATTTGATAAAAGTTCCACAGCACAAAAACCTTTAGCACAGCCAGTTAGGTAACAAAAAGTAGAAAGGGTTGTTGCCAGACCTAGGGAGAGAGTGACAAGAAAATTAACTAGAGCTTTACAGAGATATTAGGGATGTTTTAAAAATTTTATAAAAAAATCTGTATAAAGCAGAGGAATGTGGAAACCAAGAAAGAGCAGAAATTGAAATATTTGTGGAAACCTAATTATGACAAAATTACAGGAAGATGAGACTCAAAAGTAATAATTAAGGTCAGAGGAGATGAGATAAAAATGGTGAAGTATAATAAATCTGCAGGAAAGTCTCCAGGAACAGATGTCATTCCTGTGGGAGGTTGGAAGTTAAGAGGAAGAAAGGGATAAATATCTGGAAGATTTGTTTAATAGAATTTTAAAAGGCAGAGTAACACCAGCATTTTGGAAGAAAGCTGTGGTGGCTGTATTGTAAAGACCTTGTAGAACCATTTCAATGTTCAACCATGATTATAAAGTGTTTAAAAATGTCAAAGGTGTTGCCCAAAATTGATAGATATGGATCAATGGGGTTTTGTGGAAAGGAGCCAACCATTTGACATTAATAGAAAAATGATAATCCAGAGGGAAGCAGAATCTAAGAAAATACCACTTTCTTTGTGGGTCTTGATGCAGAGAAAGCATTTGACAGAGTAAGCTGGGATTTTATGACTAGAGCAATGGAAGCATTTGGATTCCCTGATACAATTTTTGTTTGTTTGTGTCTTTCGGCTTTTCCCGGTTAGGGGTTGCCACAGCGGAACTCCGGTCTGCTAATGATTGGTAGTGGATTTTTACGTACCGGGTTACCAGCCCTGATGCACAACCTTCAACGAAGGCACGCCCCATTCACGTATGCCTCCACACAGAAGACGCTCTAGCTGAGAATCGAATGGGACAACGTCTTGCTATGAGGTGACAAGGATTCCCTGATACAATAACAAGGTTAATTAGAAGGCTATATGTAGGATCAAGGGCAAGAATTAAAGTATGAGGGTTTCTCTTTAATGAGTTGCATTTCAACAGAGGAACCAGAAAGGGTGTCCTCTTTCCCGTTTATTTATTTATTTTTTTTTTGGAGCCACTGACAAAGAAACTAAGGGACTTGGAAACTCAAAGATATAATTGGTAGAATAATCAAGAAAAGTTGAATTGGCTTTATTTGCAGATTATATTATTTTGTACTTAATAAATCAAGAAAAGTATGCCTTAGTTTTGTGGAACATTCTGAGACAGTTTCATGTCTTTTCATGATATAAAATTAATGAAGATAAAACATAGGCTATAGCCATAAATTATGTACCCACTCATGACTTATTGCAGCAATACCCATATTTTTGGGAACAGAATGAGATGAAGTACTTTATGATTATGAATTTTAAAAGCCATTGATAATAAGATACAAGCAGTAAAAATGTTTTTAGTAATTTTCGTTTTATATGCAGGTCAGCATATTTTTATCAACCAGAGGAAAAGTTGTGGACAATAATTAATAAAGAGTTGAAGGAATGTATCTGGGAGGAAACAGGGCAAGAGCTAAGTGGGATAAGTTGGTCCTCCCAACAGAACAAGGTAGCTCAGGATTACTTGATTTGAATGGATATTGTAGAGCTACACTGTTAAGGTTCATATACATAGCACAAGCAGAAGGTGATAAAGAAGTGGGAGGTGGGAAGCATTCAAGAAATATGGAGAGAGTGGGATTTTGGATACACATCTTTAAGTAGAATCATAAGTATGGCAGTAGGCTTAGAGGATTAAAAATTTGTTAATGAGCTGTTTCCTGTTGTTCAGTGGTATAAGGTTTGATTCCCTTAGCTTCCATACCTCACAACTGTCCAGATTTTTGCCTCACATTTTTGGTTTGTTGTCATAAAACCACTGTTTTCTGATAAATCACTGGCAAATAATTGAGGATTGAAGTCAGAAAATAATGAAAGATATATGAGTTTCAGACTTCATACCTTTCAGAAAATGCACACCAATGCAAAACCTGTTGTTGTATCAACCTTCTAAGTTTATAACAGCAATATTTGAAAATTGTCCCTATTTTTGGGCCTTTGTCTCCCCATTATTTATGGCTGCTTCCAGACTTCTTTCTCGAAGAGGTTGAGAGGTATGTTAGCCTCCATTGCCTAACACTGTGACTCTGAGCAAGTTACTTAACCAGACTCTATTTCCAAACTGAGTCTGAAAAGGTCCAAAGAGATCAGTGCTCTACTTCAGAAAATAAATACAAAATAAAATAATCACCATACAGAATATTATATTCATAAAGTTGCAGAAAGTATTCTAAGATCTAAGCCAATATAAGAATGGAGAAAGGAGATTTTGCCAGTACAGAAAATAGGTAAGAGGGGGCTGAAATTTCTGGAAAAAATTGGCAAATGACCCAAAGTATTGGGAGAAATAACTAGACAGGGAAAGGCAATAGATTGGGATGAGGACAAGAAGTTTGGACTGCAGGTTAGAGACTGCCTTCCATGTCAGGGACTATCAGAGCTTAGGCAAAGAGAAAGGGATGGGGGAGTCCTACGTGCTCTGGTAGAGTTTTTAGTCAAATCTAAAACAAAAGCTGCTGTTAAAAAGGGGATAATAGGGCGTATAAAATATTCCATGATAATAATTATAAAAATCAATCAGAGGAGGTTAGCAAAGAATGGGAAGCGAGATTTGAAAAGCAAATTACAAGGAAACAATGCGAGTCCCAAGTATGCAAAAACCCCATAAGTTTAAGGATTTTTGCTTGGAAGTGTTTCTATAAGTATTTTATACCCCAAGCAGACATCAAAGTATTTTTCCTCAGGTAGACAGTAAATGTTGGAGGTGTGATGGGGAAAAAAGAGATAACTGAGAAAATTTTTTGGGTGTGCAATGAGTTGGCAGATTTAAAAAAAATCCATACATAGTACTCTGTCAGAATTACTGAAGGAGCAAATTTTTTGAGCTGGGGCACCGCATCTGAATTGCATACACATATTAAGGCCTTATTAAGTGTAATTTTGTAGTTGCCAAAAAGTGGTTACCAGAAAATGGAAGTGAAAATCTAAATCAATTGTATCTGAAGTATTGAACACTACAAAAGAGACAGATGAACTGGAAGATGGATCTTTAGAAAAGGGAGGTAGCAAACTACTGAGAATAAATGGAAATTGAGGGAACAATCCATGCAGAATAATGTTCAAGAGGAGTGAGATTTAAGGGAAGGCAAGAATTGAGTGATTTATGTAATATTGGACTGAAAGTCAGTTGTTACAAAAAGTGAACATGTAATGTATAATGTGTGTAAATAGAAAAATGTTAATGTTGGTCTTTAAAAATGTTAAATCTGTCTGCATCATAAAAAAATGCTTTCATATTGTCTTTATCACTGTCAGATTCACATTACTGTGCTAGTCTACCATAGTGTAGGTAAAAAAATAGTCGGGGAGGGGGCAGGAGAAAACCTGAGCAAGAAGGTTGCTTAGCCATGGAGCTCTGGAGAAAGGGGTCTGGTAAAAGCTAAAATAAGTGATTCCCAGGAAGAAATGTGGGAAAATAATTAAGGATGGAGGATAGAGGCATAAAAGAGCTACAGTTGGCAGAATTCAAATCTGTCCCACATGAAGAGCAACGCAGCAAACTGTGGCTGAAAATAATAGTGGTGGCTGAGGATATTAAGCTGATAAAGGAAATCATATGTATCCAACAAGGTGAGGTGGATAATCTAAAAGAAAAAAAAGTTACCTCAAAGAAAGCAACTCTGCACTGAAAATGGAGGTCTAGGAACATGGAAGAAAGCTGCATAGGTTGAAAACGTGATTGATAACAGTTTGGATATCTAGATAACCTAGACAACAGATCCAAGCACAGCAACTTTGGATTATTGTAACTGATTGAGAATTCAGGATGAAGAGCATGAAAAAGTCACATAATACCTGTTGGTGAGTATATTTGAATTCCTCAGATCACCAAACCTGATCAGTGAGTTAATACACAGAGTCAGATGAGAGATTTGAGATGGGAGGGTTAAAGGCATGTTTCAGCATGTATTCACATCTTTAAAATAAAAGTAATACTGAGGCAAGAGTGCTAAGAATGACCCCAATCACAGGAATGTTTATCAGAAAAGTGCAAGATTTCTATGGTGCATTATTCAAACAAAGGGAAGCAATAGTAATGGAGTTGAATGCAATAAAGATCACACGGATCTAAGTGTGGCTGAATTACCCCACCATCTTGATGGTGATGTGTGTTTAAATGCAGAAGATGTGGACAGCTTCTCCTGCCTCATATGGACTGGCAGGCAAACCTGTACAGAGTGGGGGTGGGGGCAACACTAAATTCCCACATTGTGGAGGTCATCAATATGGCAGAAATAGAGGTGAAAGGGCAGCCGGCATGCAAAGTGACATCAAAGCTGAGTGAAGGTAAACAGGAAATGAACAAGCATACAGACAGACTGTTAAAATCCCCTGAGGTGGAATAAGCATAAGAAATTAGAGGGAGGAAGAAGAAGAGGAACTAGAAGTTCGTCAAGAGGAAAGCAATATATAGGAAGGAGTCCAGAGCATAACAGGAGTTGGAGCAGGAAAAGGTGAATGAGAGGGGCACTAGACAACTGGAAACACAGTGGATTGGAATCCTGTGGACACTCTGATGCCCAGTGCTGGACAGCTGAAGTGCTCAAACAGTTTGAGTGGTTTGAGAGGAATAACCACCTTTGAGCTTCTGAAACTGCCTCACGTTTGAAGACATAAAAATGAATACCTTACATGTACAAGCTTATAGTCCTCTTATCTACTCTACCTTTTTAATGTTTTGAAACAAGTGAGTGATTTAAATGGCAATTATTTTACTTGGAATAAATGTCAGAAAATAAAGTGGAAAGGCAGTAAGAGGGATAAAGAAAAGAAGCACAGCCATAACCAGCAGGAAATGAGAAGTTGTATTCACTGAAAGAAAATAAAAACACGTGGAATCCTATAGAAAGGCTTTGTTTATTTATTTACCATTTAGGCCCTTAATGCAGGTGTTTGAAAACCTACTCGTCTTGCAAAGAAATAGGAGGTCAAATAGGACTGTGTCTTTCATGGCTCGAAAAGCAAGACACGTCACCTCACCGCAACCTGTAGGCTACTGAGTATATGGAGAGGGTAGTTGAAAGATTTACGACCTTTAATTTTCTTGATTAGAAATCTTTGGGACCTTTCTAGTTGAAAGACAGGTTTGGGTTATACATACTAAAGGATTCAGTGATGGCTCTGATAAGGGAAAAGTGCAGTAGTAAGATGACTTTCTTGGATCTTGAAGATATTACATTGGAAATGAACTGGGCCAGATGAAAGGATTTCCTGACTTTGGTGAAAACATGATGACTGAATGAAAGAGAGAGTTATCCACATAAGTACATAAATCTCTTATTATCATTTTTGGCTGAAGAGAAGTATTATGTATAAGATGTGAGGTGGGAGCGACCTTTCTGTCAAACACTTCTACACTGCATTTTTTTTCATTTAGTTTGAGAAGTTTGTGATACACCATATATGTGCTGGAGTTGCTTTGTATCAGTGTAAAAGTGGATAACAGAGCCCAGACTGCAATTAGCAGACTTAGTCAAACACACTTCTGGGATATTGGCATGGATGTCTGCAATATAAACGCCTAATCGAAGAGGGCCTAGAACTGATCACAGTGGCACCCTGCTAGTTAACGATTTTAAATTCAGAAAGAGAACTAGCAATTTTCACAACTTGGGATCTATTGGATAGCCAATTTGCAATCAAGTGGACACTGTCAGGATTTATATTAAGCTTGTCTATTTTTTGAATAATAGCAGCATGGGAGATAGTGTCAAAAGTCTTGACCAGGTCAAGATAAGCAGCATACACAGAATGACCACTGTCCATAGCCATTGTAACCTTTTCAAAGAAGCTTACTAGGCTCAGGAGACAAGTCCTGCCTTCTTAAAACTAAACTGATTGGGATCTAGATCACTTAGGTTGCCTGAGTCTGCATAAATGAATTTTCCTATGATATGTTCCATGGCTTTGCATTTAAGGCTGGTGTGGCTGATGGATCAGTACTTACCTGAGTCTGTAGAAGGACCACCCTTGTGTAGGTGAGTCACAGTGGCTGTTCTCCAGGCATTAGGAACAAACCCTGTAGATAGGCTAAGGCTGAACAGTTTAAGTATGGGCACAGGCACTGCATACTTGTCACTGATCAGAATTAAGCCTTGCATATTGCCTGGTCCCATGGAAGTGTTATTTGTAGTCTTCGACAGGGATTCTAAGACTTGTTCTAAAGTGATTTCAGGGAAGAAATTAAATACTCAGGGACAGTGAGTGCAACCATGTGGGTAGGAAGGGTAAAGTTGACACTGAATGTGTCTGCTAATATATTATTTACATGATTTGAGTCAGAACGGGTTATATTATTATGGAGAAGCTTAGTGCAGTGTTGGATGTTATTCATTAATTTTCTATCATAACTAAAGATACATTTTATAATAGTGTTTTAAGTTCCTTGCTGGCATGTTTCACTGTATTCTTGAGGTAGAAAGAGGGGGATTTCTTGCAACATTCATTATTTTCCTTCATTGGTTGTACAGTTTATTAATATGGGAGTTCCACCAGAGAGGCGTATACCTGAATTTATTATTATATTTAGGGTGGATGGGTATTGATTTATTTATGAAACTGTTATGGTGGCTGTAGAAGTCAAAGGTGATTGTGACAGCCCTCTCAGCTGGGTCCATTTGCAGGGGGTTGCTGGGAATTTTACATATGTCTTCTACAAGCTGAAGTAGGTTTGCCATGGAGAAGTCCCTAAAGATAGTCTCATTTGGTTGTGGGGAGTCACCAGTACAGAAGATGACTGATTTGTGCTCAGATTTAACCAGGGATGAGGAGATGTGACACGGGATGCAGACGTGGGCTAGGTTGGTAAGGACAAGGTCAAGGATATTAAAGCCTTTAGTGGATAGTTTTATAGTTTGCTCCAGTGCACTGGTATTAATGATGTCTAGGAAATTCTGAGCATAACTATTTCAGAGATGTAAGTGTGCCAGTCAATTCTTGAGTAACTGAAGTCCCCTAGTAAGAAGGCACATGGTTTGATATTTAATGTCTCTAAAGTGTTGAGGTGATTTCTATGTTCTTTGAATGACAATGATGGAGATCTGTTGCTAGCAATGAAGTCATAGTTATATTTCTTAAAGGTGATTTGCATCTCCAGGAGCTCCAAGTTAGTGTCATGGGTAATTTGATGTGAAACAGTAGTGTAACTATCAAATATAGAAACTTCCCCATGGTTACCCAGGGGTCTGAAAACATGATAGACATTAAACCCTGGTAAAGGGAGAGTGCTGTTATTGTACAGAAACTTGTCTGTGTAACTACACAAATAAGATGTTTTTTGAGTTGCAGAATGGCTGCAAGTTCTGTCATTATTTTATTTAACTTCCTAACATTGAATATTGCCACCTTGATGTCCAAATCTGAGTTTGAGTTTTTTATGTAGGAATGTCCAGTAGGTGGGCTTTGTCTAAAAAAGGCACTATGTGGCAGCAAAGGCTTTGCCCTGTACGCAGAAGCCTTGGTATGACAGGTATAAGCCATCTCTTGCAAAACAGGAAGTCTTGTCTACAGTACCATCCCATGTTGACACACACTGTATCCCCTCAGAAATGTTACAGTTTATAACATCAACAAATACACTACTAGTATTCTCTTTATAGATGCATAACATATTCTAGGAGAGACTGCAAGAAAGATGAAGCCAAGCTAGAGTCTTCACTCTGTAATTCCTTAAACCTCCTGTAGTGGAAATCCATGGGATATATGCAAATGTATAATTTGTACTTAGTAAAGGAAAATTGTACCCTAAGACCAAATATATTTTCATCATATCTTGATATTCAGTGCACTAACAATGCATCACACTTGCTCTGTTTGTAATTATATTCTAGTTTTTTTGTACCTCAAAACGGCCATTGTGCTGACTGCCGCAATGGTGTGATTTTTTAATTTTCAGTTTATTTGTCCTGCTCCCAGAATCAAGACTGGATCTGCATGATATACAGCCATCCACAACCGCCCATTTTCCCCTTTTTGCACATGTGGTCAAGTTGTCACTTCAGTACAGTCATATTATACTGCTGGGTGGCTAGCCCTGCTGTAGTAGTTCTTCCACACCACATACCCACATGCACAATCACATCTATGGCCAATTTAGAGTGTCCAGTACACCTACTGCATGTCTTTGGAATGAGGGAGAAAACTGGAGCAACTGCAGAAAACCCACACAAACACATGGAGACCATGCAGACTCCGTACAGAAGGAACCCAGCTGAGAATCAAACCTGTGAACCTCTTGCTGTGAGGTGACAATGTTGTCCACTGTGCCACTGTACCACCCAAGGCCAGATCTGCATAATATGATACATTATAAACAATATCTTATCTTCCATTTAATTACAATAACAGTAGTGACTCACTTGCATTTTAGAAATGCTATGAAAACAGTCATTGGTTCTGTTTAACTAAATTAATCTGGTGCATGCTTAAGCTTGTAAAAGTCTTTACAATTTCTTAAGTACAGAAGATGAAAAGCAGGTGTTTTACTGTGTTCAAACCTGGAGTCTTTTAAAAATTCCAGACTGTCCTACAGTTTGGCTGTAAAATATTTCCTTCTAGTTAAGTATATATATTTTATCTTATTCAGTAGTGCTTTTTATATATCTGTTTATTAGTTTCTTATTTACTCATGTTGTGTCTTTCGGCTTTTCCCGGTTAGGGGTCGCCACAGTTGAACTCCGGTCCGCTAATGATTGGCAGTTGATTTTTACGTGCTGAGTTGCCAGCCCTAATGCACAACCTTCAACGAAGATATGCCCATTCATGCATGTCTCCACGCAGAAGACGCTCTAGCTGAGAGTCGAACCGGTCAGCGTCTTACTGTGAGGCGACACCGCTAACGCAGCACCACCATTTCCAAAAATTCTTAAATTAAAAAAATCCCAAGCCTCATACTTTTTTGGTGTAAAAGATTGTTCTGTCATGAGTAACTAAAGGCCAGAATCCCAAACCTCAAAACAGCAAAGGTGCACAATATCTTCCATTCCACCACGTGTGCTCACACACCCACACCCATACCCCCCCACACACACACCAGCATTATAATACTATACTCAGCCTCCTTCTAACAACACAATATAATCATACACACTTCTTATTTCATATGATAACCATATCCATTCTTTCATATTTCTGTGCTTTCCAATGACTTTCTGAGTGAGTTTTTCCTTAGGTCCCTTCTACAGATAACCCACCAGGTAAGTTTCTGACTCATTGGTAAACTTGGAACCAGTAGCAGATAGAACCAACAATTGTCAAATGCAGGACAAAAAACTGAGTATCCTAAATTAAAATGCAAATTTATTAACTGGTTTATCCACCACATTCATTGGACTTCATTAGAATAAATTCAAAATAGCAAATGGTTCACATTTGTATTAGTTCAGTTATGTGGGCACCATAAAACATCATGTGATGAAGTAACAGCAAAGCAGTTCTTGCACCCTAAATATAATTTCAGGGACTTTACTAAAAACTATGCAAAATCCATGGTTTTATAACATTCTACTGAAACTATGGACCAAATTCCAAAATAGTTTGGCATGCCATAACCCACCCAAATGAGCATGTTACATCACTGCTGATTCCAAAAAAAGGGCCCCACTCCATTTAGTGTATGTTATTGGTAAATGGCATCATCCTATTCCAAATTCCAAAAGGGCAATCAAGCATTCTGTGTTGAACTCATTTGGTATTTTACATGAGTGATGCTTACCAAAGCAACAGACAACACAATGGCAAAGACATTTGAGAAGAATGGGTTCTCTGCTTTGTGGAAATCCGCCCTCTTGTGAAAGCAGGTACTGTAAGCAGTACCAAGCAGAAAGCTGTGCTACCAATAGTACCTATTTCCTCATGCAGATGGAGCTGTCCTGAAAATATAGCTTGATCTCTCTGGGGGACAGCTCATTTCACTCTTTTTAAAAATAGATGCATTTACATAGTGGCATAGTGCCCCCACATCCATGTCTTTCCTCCTTAATCAGGTAAATGAAAGCACAGTTGCCATACTGGCATTCACCTGCACATCCACATCCCTTGTGGGTGGACGGCATAATGGTTAATGTGTTCACCTTACAGACACAAGGTACAGAATTTAATTCTCACATGGGGTAATTGGCTAGGCTTGAAATGGCTCCCAAGGGCAGTTAGTCTAGTTCTAACCTATGATGTTATGCTGGGCAACAGATTGACTTTTAATATTCAGTCGCAAGCATGAAATGTCAGAAGCCATAGTGCTGGTCATATATCAGAAAACCAGAAGCAGCATAAATGTACAAAAAAACGATAAAACAAACCAAATCAAGGAAGAGCTGCTCAAGAGACCCGTAACCACTGTGTTTAGTGGTTCCATTCCCTTTTTTTAGTTAAAGCATTATTCACGCCTTTTTTACATATAGCCAATGAATTGCTCATTATTGGTATTAGTTTCCTCATTGCTTGTTATTAAGCATGCGGTTTCTTGGGCCATTTTTTAAAAACCTTTACTTTAACTTAATAGTATTTTTCTGAAGACGTACCCACTAGATGTACACACTGAGCATCAGATATAACACCATAATCGTAACATATTTGAACATGATCATATGTAAATATGGCATGACAGGGATCATCAACTCAGGTTACAACTGACAAAGGTATGCATACACACTCAGATTTCTGTATCACTGTATCAAAAACAATAAGGGTAACATGTCAGTGCTACACATTCATATCTCTACAATATAGTAATATGAAAAAATAGAAATCACGCAGGACATAATGCATAAATTTTAATTTCAGAAGACACATATCAGAGTACAGTGGTATTTCGATAATATGAGACAGCTATGCGTACTGCACTGTTGGACACACTCTAACACAGACTAGGGTGCCCTCACTGATGTCTCACACCATGGTCTGCTCTGCCCTGACCATGTACAGACAAATATTGCCCTGGTTGCTTCACAGAGGGGATGGATGGGGTTACAACACCATGTTGAGATGAGATGAGGAAGCATGACTGCAAGTTGAAGGCCTTGTGACTGGTGGGACCACAGCAGATGGGCCAGCAGTTGAACTCTGTGCAGGTTGGACTACAGAAAATGATTCTCAATGGCCTGCCTCTCCCAGGTTGCAGTCTGATGAGCACAGTCAGGCAACATCACTGTTAACCTAATGGATGGACTCTCTAAACAACTCAAAGTCCTCTGTGCCAGGGACCATACTACCATGAGGCACATCACGAACAACATCATGATCGCTGGATGGTCTGCAGGATGATACAAATAGTTGATGTGCTGCAAGATACAAAGACACAGATCAGGACAATGTGCCTACATCACATGATGGATATCATCAAAGACCTATGGCATCTATATCTCACTGCAATGTTATAAATTATAATGACTTGGAAAGCAATCTACTGTATGTATGTTTCATGGATTCTATATAAATGAAGTATATAACCTCTTTACATGGCCAGCATGCATGACATATGTGATGAATAAAAAAAAAAAAAACACACCTGACAACAACTCATGGGAAGATGGTACTGTTGAAGAGGGATGAACTTTAACTAGTGTAGGGAAAGAACAGCATTAGTGATCATATCATTTATACAATTACCGAGGTGAACACAGTTAAAACACACAGAATGTATGAAACACACATACCACTCATATATGTAATTGAGGATGTTGATACAGACTGGCCTAGGAATGGTAAGAAGGACACGGTATTAATGTAGGTCAGCTACAGGATTAACAGCAATGACACATATGAAACATAGTTAATAACATGCCACTGACAGACTCCTGCTGTGGAGAGGTTGTGGGTTCTCCTGTGGATCCTGCAATGGGAAAGTAAAGAGAAAGACAGCACAGTCATGTATTTAGCAAAACGAATACTGACAGCATCAAGTATACAACACAGTAATATGGGCTGCAAATACTCACGTGATGAAAGTTCTAACTGTATACTAGATGGGCCTGTATTGACACATACTGACAAAAATGTCAGGTATCACATGTGCCGCATATTGCTGAAAGCTATGACAATTTTGCTGTAACATACCTGGTCTGTCTGCACTTGGAAATGAGTGGCTTGCCCTCCACTGGATGTACCTGTAGTGTACAATGGTAGGGAAATAACAATATAACAGTAAACAACAGTGCCATGAAATTAGGTTGAGGCACTAACAAGGTAGTGTTCACAGTAGCAATACAGAGACACCCACCTGCCAATCCCTGGTTTAGTCCCGAAGTAGAGGGATCTGTGAATATTAATGCATTACAAATGTTCTTTGGAGTGCTCTGTCTGTACTTCACTTGTATCAATACATGTCATTAAACTTATTTTAATCTTTCTCACCCTGTGTGGATGTGTGTGCATGGCTCAACTCTGTTTCTGTAAATTAAAAACAACAATACATGAATATTCATGCTACAGCAATATGCAGTGATTGTCTCAATACACAGCCCTGTAATGCAAAGAAAGGCATACATGTTCATCCATGGATGCATCGCTCCCCTCTTGCCAAATGCAGCAATGCCAGAAAAATTGTGATGTCATTGGGGGGGGGGGGCAGTGGTGGTCTAGTGGTGGTCTATCACCAGTGGCATCCTTTGAGCTCTCATAATGTGTCAACCTACTGGCTGCATGAAGAATCAAGCCCGAGCAGCATTTATATGAGATCTTGTGACTGTCTCTCTTTCTGAATCATGTGTTTGCCATTTGGCAGATGGAAGTCTAAAATGGCCTCTCCTTTATTATCCCTGCTGCCCCACTCATGTAGACCCAGGCAGTTCTCATACTGTCTCTGTTTGATATGTGCATTCAAGTCAACACCAATTCATGTTATTTTTTATTTATTTTATTTTACATTTGTTGACTGGGCTAGTCTAGCTGGATGCATGTCCATTTTCAGTAGAGGCCCGGGGAGAAAAGCTCCAAAAATAAAAATAGAAATAATAATAATACATACATACTTTAAGAGTAATAACAGATAAAAATAGTAGCTGATAAAATGTGCAAAAAGTAAAAAAAAAGTTATTACATAAAAAAAACAGTTATTACAAAATAATACTTTTTTTTTTTTTTTTTTTTTACAAAATAATTAGTCTTAGCAGGAATAGAATTTGCAGTAGGAATCAAGGGTATTGTACATCTCTCATATCCTGTTATCCTGTTTTATCTAGTAGATCCTGCAACTGCTGTCTGAATGCACTCTTTTCCTCACTATCACAACTCTGCTGTGGGGCATAGGTGATGAATACTGCCCTAGGGGTCTGATTGCCACCCTGTCCTCCTGAGTAGTAGACTCTGTATCCCAAGCCAAAATGTCCTCCTGAGTAGTAGCCTCTGGATCCCAAGCCAAAAGTCACTGCCCTTCCATCTTGTCTCTTGGATAAATAAGATGTCCAGCCTCCTCTGCATCATCATGTCATCTACCTCCTGTCAGTGAACATATATTCAGTGTAGCAATTCTGTCAGGTACTACCCATGCACATTTTGGTGATTAGTAAACATGACAGAATCACCTAGAACCATATTTTATAACACCACAGAGTGCAGTCTGTGATCTATGCTCTCCTGTCTTGAGGATACTACACATCATTGTAGATGTCCAAAGCAGTTGGTCTGTACAACTCTTCCCCCTAGAGGAGGCCATGTAAAGTCTGTGCTGCTGCCCACAGCTCCATTCATTGGTGAGTTTGAGATGGAAACACTCTGCATGTTTTCCAGAGGTGGGAAGAATCCCACAGAGACACAGGGAGAATATGCAAACTCCAAACAGGCATTGACCAGAGGTCAGGAGCAAACATTGTACCTTGAGCATAGGAGGCAAATACCCTAACCATTATGTCAACTGGTCTCTCAACAGTATATGACAACATAAACAGCATGCATTCCTGTGCAATGAAAATGTCTGTATAACACTGTGTGTGTTATAAATACCAATGTGACATATTAAAAGTAACAACGTCTTCATACATAACATTTATAAAATCAATATAACTTGGAATATCTTTCCTGTTCATGAGTGGGATTAGAACCCCTGAAAATAAATGTATGTTGCATGAAGGGCCAAAGACAACAGCATCATGCCACAGAAGTCTGGTGGCATTTCATGTTCAAAGCACAGGATCCATGGCAACAGACAGTATGGATCCTTAGTATACTGGGCCAGCAGTGATAACACCTTTGTTAAGAAGCATCATCGAAGACGTATCCATAACAGCAACAGCACACATTTTAACAGTTTTGTTAGGATGAATTAAGAAATATCCATAATATCAACATCACATCTCTTACCTCCAAATGTGATCTCACTAGCAATATTTTACTGAAAGTGATACATTATTTAATTCTCTCTAGTTAATATATTCTTACAGAAGTGCAATATCTTTCTCTTAAAAGTGCAATTGCAATAATTCCTCATGTGCGATATTAACAAACTGCCGTTTCTTCTCTTTTTCTTTGTACAGTATTATTTGTTCATATGTTTAGGTTTATATGTATGGGCAGTTTGGGTTCCTATCAGTTTGTCGAAACATCAGCAGTTCGAACACCATATGTTCGAACTGTGAAGTTCAAAAACTGATTATCACGAAGCTGTGGAACACCAAATTCTTTCCCAGGGAAAGAATTCGGGTGGGCCATTTCTGTGGCTTCATGATTTTCAGCACTGTGGTGGAAAGTTATGGGCCGGGTTCAGGTAAGTGTGCGATTGTGCAGACGTTAGGGTTAGGGTGCGGGTTAGGTGAGTTAGGGCGCGGATGAGGTTGGTGTGCGATAGTGACAGACTTTAGGGTTAGGGCAGTATAGGTGAGTTAGGGTTAGGGTGCGGGCGAGGTGGGTGTGGGATAGCGACAGACTTTCGGGTTAGGGTGGGATAGGTGAGTTAGGGTTAGGGTGCAGGTCAGGTGAATGTGCAATAGTGACAGGCCTTAGGGTTAGGGTTTGGGTTAAGGTAAGTGGATAGATAGTAGTGTATGTACAGTTTAGTGTAGGGTTAGATGTACGATTTTAAGTGTATGTGTGTGGATTGCTGTTTTCTTGGTGTGCTTGTGTTGTGTGTGTGTTTCTTGGAACATCGATTTTTTTCCCTGGGAAAAACATCGCTGTTCTAAGTCTTTGATGGTTTTGCACTTCGAGGTTAGAAGTTTGAACATATGGTGTTTGAACTTCTGCCGTTTCATCGAAGTGATATAGACCCAGAAGTTTTACCTGAGTAGAAATACGTTATAAGGAGTAATTTTTATGTGCATTAATCATTAGAATAGTTGTGTATAAGTCATGTCTTATTCTTTTTATACTTAAATTGCCTCTGTACTCTGATGATGAGCTGATACCTGAAATTTTGTTTGGGTTGCGTTTGTGTTTCCTAAATGACAATAAAGTTTTCTTTAAATTTTTGAATCTTTGAATTAGATACGGATGGTGTTGGAATCTGTAGGTTTCCGTAGTTACACCATGGAGTGCAACGAAGTACCGGTAATAATTGTGGATGATCTGTAAATCAGCCTTCATATACTGTTAACATTTGCAATAGAAGTCTGTCTGTACAACTGCAAATGGAATTGAAATCAATTACTTTAAATAACAACACATGTAAGGATAACTTTTGAGTAACAATTAATTTAAAACAGGTACTTTTGGAGATGACTAACTTGAAGAGATTTACTAATCACCAAAACAGAAATGCTACCAATTGCCAATGTACCTTTCACTCTGAAACACAGAATCAAAGTGCACCTAATGTGTACCCACCTTTAAGTACCATTTGTGCCATACATAATTAATGAGGTTCATTAAAATTAAAGTTTTTGGAATCCCATTTATGCACATCCGTGTAAATTGGCTTCATAGGCTGAAACACCCAGCTGTACTGCATAAACACCCAATAGGTATCGATAAATGGTACCATGTGTGGCATGTGCATGTTATCTTGCAATAATCTGATAACATGACATCAGCACCACTGTCGAATATTGATTTTGGTACGTTTACTGATCAGACCATTGCTAACTGCGAACTGAGTAATACACCAGTGAGCATTTCTCTGTGTTTGTATTTTCCAGATTTCTTCAACTTGAGGATCATGATGGCTACTTCGAGGAGGTTGAGACATGTCCATGCGCCCAATTGGTCCCGTGAGGAAATGATCCAAATGTTCTGTGTACGCTGGACTGGAGCAGAGGATAAGAACAAGACCCAGGAACTTCACCATGCTTAATGTATGGCACTGAATCACAAGGGAGCATTGACAGAGAACGGGAATCTACCACACTGGAGTGCAGGTT